>NW_028261381.1:9046954-9344454 GCF_051295495.1 Thamnophis sirtalis | reverse complement strand
GGATTGGAACTATTGGGGGAAAGATCAGGCTAGCTCTGGTGGAAGGCAAACATCTAAAGCTGCTAAGAAAAGTAGATGGCCTGAACCTTTTTGAAATCCACAGTGGCTCTTTTATTAATAGCTCTTGAACCTCTCGGGTAGGACTCATCCTTACACAGAGATGTTCCACTGAACAGTTTAAAAGGACATATTCTGATGTTGTCTTGACCCCTTCCCAGAAAGGTGATGGCTTAAATTCACCTTTAGCAACTGTACTAAATGTACAGTTGTAATGAAATAGGTCAAATCAATGATTAAGGCCATGTTGTCTGGAGGTGACTCATAAATAAAATGTTGGCTCTATTTACATTTTTTTTGTATGCGTGCTATGTTCAACTGCTATTTTTTGAATATAATAAAACTTGTCGTTTGCTTTTTATCTGTGAGCTGCCCTAAAAATATATGTTGAAAGGCAGCCATATACATGTATCTAAAAAAAAACTAGTTTGGATTTTCCAGTTGAAAAATATCGGAAGTGAGCAATAACATCAGACATGCCTTTCTAAAGAGGGGGAGCCTAAGAACCAATAATTCCTTTTCCCCAGGTAGTATGAAAGGTTCATAAAATGTTTCACTTATTATTGGATCCATTCAACTATTTTCTTTTTGAATAAGAGATAGGAAGGGCCAGAAGAGAACAGTTATTTTCAGTTCATTATGTGCATATGTGCAATCCATATAAATAAAATCAAAATATAGCTATTTAAATGTTTACATACTTCTCTGCTCATCATGAATTTATAAGACTCATAGGAAAAATAATTCCTAGACTCTTATAGGGCACCTTTAAAAGAACTTTGAAAAGCATGTCTTCCCCACGGGATAAAGAAGCAACAGGGATAGAAAAAAAAGTGATTATTAACTAGTAAGCAATAGTGTTTTGAACCCTACTTAGCTTTGGAATTAAAAAAATATTATTCCAGTAGGAGATGGGAAGCAGCCCATGAATTAGTATATATAAGCATCTGATGCACATTATTTTAGACAAACCCCAAGCTTAAAGTAGAGCTTAAAAGGTGAGACTTTCACATGTTTTCCATGAATGTTGTTAAATAAAGCTTTTTGTTTTGTATTATCTCAGATTCTTTGATATCTTCTGTTGTCATATAACTCCTTGTGTAGGTGTGGGTCACCCATGGCCTAGTGCATAACAGGGCATGCGCAGCCACGCTGAACCACATAGGAAAAAACAAACTCCTAAAGAACATAACATCCTGATAGTTCACTCTAGATGTGCCTTACCCAACGACGCCCAGGATTAGACAGAACTTCTCTGAGCAGTAGATTAGCAATTATAGTTTGACAGGCTGTCTTAAATCACATGCTGATTGCTCCTCCTGCCTTTGTCCTATCTCAATAAAAGGGGCTCCCAGACCCCCAATCTGGGTCGCCTCATCCCGAGAAAGCTCGTGTCCATGTCTTTTCTCAACATTGGCCTCATGAGCGAACCACGGGTACATCACAATCTTCCAGAATTTGAGAATCTAAGTGTCATAAGATTCTGGCACGTTTAAAGAAAATTTGAAGTAGCAATTGAGATACAAGTTTTTAAAAATGTGGCCTTGGAAGCTTTCCATAAACATTGCATGGCTCCCAACTTTTCACTGCACAGCTGCAGCCCTAGTCTTCTTCTAAATTAACAGTATTGTCCCTGACCAACAAATGCTTTCCCTGCTAACCCTTCAAGTTACCACAATGTGTGAGCCTAGAACAGACGTCCCATGTAAACCCCAGGTTTGCAATGTCATCTGAAGTTGAAATGAATGTTTGCTAATCAATTGTCAATTTTCCTTTCCAACCTCCAGATAGTTAAGTGGGAACAGCAGCCACAAAATGACAACTTGAATGACATCTGTTAACCACAGGCTTCATTTTTCTTTTACATTGGGCCTGAAATGTGCTCTCTTTCCATATCCCACATACAATGGCAGCTATCATCAGTTAGACATCTGTGCCATTTCCCCCTTTTGAACAAGAATGTTACCATGAGCAGCCACCATAAAACTTGCTGGTGGATATTTGGTGTAATGTTTATTCACTAAACATTGCATATTGTACATAGCCTCCTAATAATATTTCAACCCCAGGTATACACCTATTTTAGTGTATAATCCATAGCCATGTTTCAATATTCAATAAATATCCAGTTTTGAATTCATTACTGCTTCAGTAGAGCAAATCATAATGGAAGAAAACAGTGGACATATGATAGGAAAATATTTGGTGGAGAAAAGAAAAAATAAAGACCCAAACCTCAGGGCAATTCAGTACAAAAGCCAATTTTATAACAAGTACTTTTTCAAGATAAAGACACAACAATCAAAATGTGAACGTTTCTTATTTATTCAAAAGCTAGGGTATGACAAAGACAATTAAAATGTAATATGCCACCTTTTTACATAAATTGCTTGATGATCTGAGACTTATTATATGTCTCCCTGCCCAAAAATGCTCACACACAAATAACCATTAATATTTTATACACAAATGTTTATTTCTCAAACAGCCCCTTTCAACACAAGGAACAGATTCTTAAATCCTCATCAAGGTGATTTCCCCTCTCCCATATTCTCAGCAATCATTGTGTTCTTGGTCACTACTGGCTTTAACACCAAAACAAAGACATGTTATTTAAAAATCATGCTATTGATTTCTAAGCTCTGCCTCTGACCATTCTACGGTACTCTGCAGTGTCTTAAAAATTGTACATCACCAGTTCTGAACCAAATATGGAATAGCTGTCTATTGAACACAAAACAAATGAGAAATAAAATTACAAGACATAATCAAGTTCGTAACGAATGTAGGTATTCTTTTCATCATTGTAGATTCGTGGATAATGTGCTATTAAAGCATCCTGTGAACCAATATAGATGGAATTATAAATCTTCCAATACACATCTCTGACTTTTCTGGCAGGGTGAAACAAACCCTAGGGGAAAAAAAATAGAACCAGAAATTAAATTGCACTTAAGTGAATCATCTTATTTACTGATCATTTTACAAGAAATGGCATTTTATGACATGTCAGAAACCTGCGTATCATGTTATTCAGTTAGCTCCTCCTTCCTAGAAATACTTGGCAAAAGTTTTGAGAAGTAGCTTACATCAGTGTTTTTCAACCTTGGCAACTTGAAGATGTCTGGACTTCAACTCCCAGAATTCTGGGAGTTGAAGTCCAGACATCTTCAAGTTGCCAAGGTTGAAAAACACTGGCTTACATAATAGACCACAAGAAGGGTGTGGCAAAAGTCACATTACAATAACGCAGAAGTTCTTGCATCTAGCCACTGCCTTTCTACTTATTATTTGATTTTATACTTTGTGGTTTATGTCGTCTTTTATTAAAATAATTTTAGTTTACATATTATTTCTTATCATATGAATCATTCAGAAAACTTTCTACTAGCAAAAAAATAATCTTGGAAGATTTCATTATCTATATATACATGGAATCTTGCTACAATTCTTTTCTATAGTTCAACATAAAGAAGTCTTTAAGACAGCGGCAGGATACACTTCAATTAAATAATTTTCCTGATTTAATACTCTTTTTAAAAATTATTCAGAAATCTAGGTAGGCAAATCTAGGTAGAGCCAAGGTGGCGCAGTGGTTAAATGCAGCACTGCAGGCTACTGCTAGATCAGCAGGTCAGCGGTTCAAATCTCACCGGCTCAGGGTTGACTCAGCCTTCCATCCTTCCGAGGTGGGTAAAATGAGGACCCAGATTGTTGGGGGCAATATGCTGACTCTCTGTAAACCGCTTAGAGAGGCCTGAAAGGCCTATGAAGCGGTATATAAGTCTACTGCTATTGCTATTGCTATTTTTATCCAACTTACCTGTAAACAATACTGCAACATCCGGCAAGGTCCAATAGCTACCCTTAGGCCCTCCAATGCTCCCATAACTGCTTGGATGACATGAGGAGATGTCTCAAACACGTTGGGCCACACATAATTTAGCAAGTGATTCAGAGAGTCCTCACAGCCAAACCCATATACTCCAAGCGACATATGCTGCACTACTGCACTAGCTGTTTGCCTGTGCACCAGATCCCTGAAAAAGAAATTGTACAGAAAAAAAATTATCAATCACTTCCTCCCTTTTTCTTTCTTTCTTTCCGCCAGCAACCTTACGTTGAGCCAGGAGTTATTCTAGTTTGATAAAATAAAATCTTTTAATATCAAACATGACCGTTCATCCTTTTCTCTTCAATAGTCTTGGGGTTGGTAGCTAGCAGGGTTAACTTCCCCCCTTTTGACTAAGTTAAAACTGCTTCAATACCACAAAAAGAAGAAACGAAACATTGCCAGGTCAACTAAATTCCTAAAACAGATCAATATAAGGTGTGTCAAAAAGAGAGAAATTAGAGGGAGCAGCAGTACTTCAGCAGCCCAATGGGCTGACTCCCCAGCTCAGATAAGTTGCAAGATAGGGATAAGTAGATGGATGGGTAGAGAATAAAAAGAATATCAAAAAGCAAAAGCATTCTATCGCTACCCTTGCTTCTCCTTTACTTACACAACCAGTATAAGGAACCATAGCAATAGAGGCAACCTCTATCCCAGCACCTATTCATGCTCTGGAGCTGAATTCCTATTCAAATAATTAAACAAGGGGTAAGAAAGGAACTGTTCCTTCTCTTCTCATTTCCCTTCTACTGTTGGGGTAAAGAAATATAATAGGAGAATTATCATTTAAGATAATTTAACTCCAGACCATGGTAATTACTGTATTTCAAGAAAAGCTATATACTGTAAAATAACACTCAAATATACTAATGATCCATTTATTTAAATACATAAAGGAGGTCCAAAATTGATTATTACCTATATGTGTATTCCTTATGTCCAAGAAACTGAAAACCACATTTTTCAGCTACCCCAAAAATTCTACATCTCAATGAGCATGTTTCTGTGGTCCTTCCACACAATCATGAACCTAAATAATTGGCTTAATATTTGTTAGGTTTACTATAACCAGGCAAATAAGAGTAAAGGAAACAAAAAAAATAGTTTAGTGTGGAGTGAAAAATTACCTGTCCATTAAAGCATCTTCAAGTAAGGGGGTAACAGCGTAAATGTAGTCTTTTCCCATTTCTCCAATATATTCAAATAGGAAAGAAAGAGATTTTAATACACCATTCTGAACATTCAACTCTGGAACTCTGTATTCATTCATAAGTGCAGGAAGTACTGTAAAAGGGGAACACGTTTCAGCCACAATAGCAATTGCCACTGTTGTACACACTCTGTTTTGTCTTTCTTGTACTTTCAAATTATTTAGCAGGGTTGCAAGCACATCATGGGGCCTAAAATAAAGGAAAGATAAGAATGTTATAGAAAAATTACAGTTAGAAATCTATCTGCCTGCCACAAGTAATTCTTCTCAAGAAAAGATTTCTTGTTGGAAATGTCACCAATTACCAGGAACACATTATCATATGTCGTGGACATGTAGAGACACAAAAAGCTATTGGGTTAAAATACAATCATGGTTAGAAAAAATGATACATCAGCCCATAGAATTTAAGCCAGAGATATTCTTATTGGGTATTATACCAGAGAAATATACTAAAGAAAACCCAGATCTGATTGTAGCTAGAATTGTATTTGCACAAAATTGGAAAGCAGACAAAATCCCATCAGGAGAGATAATAAAGAAGATATTAGATTGTGAAGAAATGAATAGGTTGACGTTGAGAATAAAGGACAAAGAGGAATCAGTGTACTACAGGACATGGGGGCGATTTTATGATTGGCTTGAAAAAAAGATAAATAGAAAGAGAAAGGAAAAAAGCACAAAACAAATAACTCAGACGACACATTATTAAATCAAGGGAAGGAGGAATAAGAAAGTATGAAAATGTAAATATACAGGCGGAAAAATGTTATGAATTGACAAATGTTAAACAGCAATTATAAGAATGTATATTTAAGAATGAATTTGAAAGGAAAAAAGAAAACTTTTTTCAAAAAAAAGATTTCTTGTATTTTTTGTTGACAGAAGTTTTATAATACGCTTACAAAATCGTATGAAACTAAGTAACTTTATACATAATTATTACACAAGCTTACAATAATCATGGGGAAGCTCATGTGATAATGTCTGATGCATAGTATTTTCCTTGGTAAAAATTCTAATTGCTCACAATTAATCAATCCACAATTTTATTACATATAATGTGCAGCCAGATTATCAGATTTTTTTTTTTTTACTGCTAACTTAATTTCTTTTTTCTTCTTCTTCTTTCCAATTCTGTCACAATATTACATTAAATGAAACTAATGCCCTCTTCTGGTTCAAATGTTAGATTCTGTTCAAGAAATTAATTTCCGGTTAAATGCATAAAATCTAAGCTAGGTAAAATGTTTAAAGTGAGAATGTCTTGCCACTAACAACCAGGACATAGATAATCATAATAGAGTTAACTGCAGCATTAACCTTTCATTCCCCATTTAAACAAATCAGTACAGGAAGCTTATACTTACCCAATAGCTTTTGCAATATAACCAAATGTATTCACAGTAGCTCTTCTGATAGCTTTCTTATGTGCTTTTAACAATTCAAGCAATTCAAAGCAAATCCTCATCCATTCCCTTGCAGAAACATATTCTGCCCCCCTGGAAGAAAGAAGAAATGGTATTAATAATAGTAATAAAGAACATTTAAATACATTTGCCAAATTAAGTGAAATAGTAGAGAAGATCAGGGCTTCTTTCCCCAAAACTCTTAACCTCTAAACCAAAGCACCTCCCCAAGATGGCATTATCTATCCTGATAGATACAGTCACTCTTTATGCTAAAATCTTTCTGTGCTTTTTCTCTATGCAGAAAAAGACACTGAATAAGAGAGGATTTCTGGGAAGGAGAACAACTTGTCCAGATTTCTCTTGGACAGATACAGCAGTCAGCATGTTGGAAATTTTCTATATGTTTGAAATGCACTGCTAAATTTTGAGGGAAAAGTAATGATGGAACATATTTAATGAGGACAGAGGCATTAATAGTAGACACATGGTCTTCAGCAGAACATTCAAATTTCATAAATTCTGTACAGGTAGTCGGCCTACAACCACAATTGAGCCCAAAATTTCTGTTGCTAAGTGAGACAGTTGTAAAGTGAGTGTTGCTCCATTTGGTGATCTTTCTTACCGACAGTTAAGTGAAGCACTGCAGTCATTAAGTTAGTAACACGGTGAAGGGGATCTGGCTTCCCCATTGACTTTGTTTATCAGAAGGTTTCCCAAACATGACCCCAGGACACTGCAACTGTCATAAATATGAGTCAGTTGTCAAGCATCTGAATTTTGATCATATCACCATTGGGGATGTTGCAACAGTGTGAAAAATGGTCTTAAGTCACTTTTTTCAGTGCTATTGTAAATTTGAATGGTCACAAAATGTACTATATTGTAAGTTGAGAATTACTTGTATAAATTCATTTTAAGAAGACATATTTAACTGTTGATAATGTTGTGTTACAAAGGCATTTACCTGTCTGCAATACGTCCAACCAAGTCAATACAATTCTCTTGTACTTTTTCATGCCTGTTCTTCAAGATAGGTGTGAGTCTTGGGAGCAGATCTTTAATTGGAGGAGTCATTTTGTGCATACCTGTTAAATATAGGAAACAATACATTTAATCTCCAGTTCTGTTTTTCAAAGTAAAAATGTCACTCTAACCACAACTAACATACATACTTACCAATGACGTTCACAATGGCTTTAAGAGCTCCTAGGATACTGCCCAGTACTTCAGGGTATTCTTCACCCAAATACTCATACAATACCACACCCAAGTGACCCATCAATTTTTCCTAGGACCAAAAGACAAAGAAAAATATACTTAGAATCCAACAACTTTAAACCAACAGCAGATGTTTATGGAAGAAGATAGCAAACAGTGAATACCTCTTGACAGGTTTTCATGACAACTGCAGTACGAGATATCAGGTCGGCAGCTTGCTGTCTCACTTTGGCTGATTTGTTGTTCAAACGCCACAACACTGTACCACAGATCTGGGGCAAGTATGGTTTCACTCGCTTGCCAAGAGCATTTACCACTGTACCAAAGCCATTCAACATCACCGAGTCCTATCAATAAAAAAAATTAGACCAATGTTAAAATACTGACTGTTATGTTTTTTATTGTCACATTACAGCAAGATTAGATTCTAGGCTGTTATCTTTTGACGTGACTTGACAAGCAAGAAATATTACAAGCACTAGAACTGTAGTTCTCTGTTAGCAAAATAATGCAAGAACTTTTAATAACTTAACTCCAGCCTTTACATTGAAATAGATCAATTCCATCTTGAGAATGTTTAGCAATGATGCCCACTGAAGAGAATTTAAGTATTTTAATGTTAATTTCTATTCTACTGAAAAATGGACTAAGGTGCTCCCAAAAGCAGGACGTATTAGATGAAGAAAGCTGGAGAGCTCTTTCCCATCATGAAAAAGATGCTGATTATTTACTGGAGCAGAGAATAGCTTATCTCAGTCGAAGCACAGCCCTAATGAGAGATGAAATGTTATCTCATTTGTGTATCTCTAACATATATTAATTTGCCATATGCAACAATCAAGTGACTTTTGATGGCATAAATATGTATTTCCAACATTTCCCAATATTTGCCATAACTTGAGTTTAAAATCCAGAATAGCTTTTGTGAGTATATTCATATACCTCTGTGGTCTGTTCTTGGAAGGCATATAGAATGCCATCAATAAGTTGTTCTTCCAACTTGTGGTCAATGTCAGCTGCACCCAGATTCCCCATGATCTTTTCAATGGTTTCCATAACCATTTTCCTGTATTGCTCAGCTTCATCTTTCAGATCGTCCACAATCCTGGAAATAATTTCTGCAGCTCCAACTTTGTTTGCAAGCTCCACGGTTGTGTCAACCAACTACAACGAACACAAAAGTTTGCGGAATCAATGATCAATTTAGAAATCTGGAACCATCTCAATTACATTTCCAAACAAAAATAATGTATTAAGGATAAAGGCAAAATGGATACATCTGGATTTTTGAAAAGTACACTAGATACTATCACAAATTAGCTGCCACGTAACAGGTAATCAATCGCAAAGTAAAACACGAAGGAACACCCCATTTCCTTCCCCTTTAGGTATATATGTATCAGGCACACAACATATATTCCTTTTCTTTTTTCTTCTAAGCCGATTATCTCTGCTTAGAGACCTCTACGGATGTTCCCAATTCCACTTCCTAGCAATTGTAATTAAATGTTGTCCAACAATAACATTTTATTTATATTCTGTTCAAAGTAATTAGTAAGAATTACTGTTAAAATTTACTGTACTAGTGTCGATAATAGTAATACCTGTCTATAATTTCTTCTATCCAATGCCATTCTATGTTGCCAGAAATGCTTGAAAAATGGAGGCAAAATTTCAGTTTTAATGTAGTTTGCTTCAACACCATCTGTGCCACAACACTGCTTTACCACCTGGAAAAAAAAAAAGACAAGCTAATGTAAAATTTTCCATAAAGAAAAGATGGTATTCTACCAAGTGTGCTTTGTGCATCTCAAATAAATACAATTATTTGGAAGAGCATTACAGCGAGAATAGGCAACACTGAATGTGTTTGCATATGTATAGTGATTATGCTAATGCAGAGCTGGGAATTTAGCAATATCCAGAGCGCTTACAGGCTTCTCATATTTACATTAACAATCTTTCGAATCTCCTCAGAAACCAATTAGTTCGAAATTCAGCTCAACCACTACTTCATTAGCAAATCTTAAAAAGCTGCTATACTTTTATTTCAGAATCTCTTTCAAGATTATTTACATAATGGAAAGGAACATAACATACTTTTAATATTGTGAAGATTAATTCTTCAGCTAAAGTGAATTGTAGGTGCTAAGGTTAAGAACCTGAAGTTCTTAATATTTTTTTAGTTTTACCACTGTCTCTACATTTATGTACACCTCTCTACTTTTATGCATCTCGGAGTCATATCCATTTTTCTTTACCTCTCGATGCTGAGGCTTCCACCAGCAGAACAAAGCAGAATCCAACAAATTCTTCCACGTTCAACTATACCTACGTACCTTCAACACAATCTTCTTCATTTCTTCATCAGGAGACTGAAACTCTCTGATAAGAATGAGCATTACTTCTCTGGTATAGTAGTTGGCATACTCTGCATCCATAAGTGGAATAAGATATCCTATGGCTTTCAAGAAAGCAGCCAGACCCTAAAAATATATATAAAACAAACATTATTATAAATAACACCACCTGTTAACTAATATTATCTGGCTGATGTTAAATTGGACATACCTTTCCTCTGTGTTGACGTATGCCTTTCCAGAGGGGCTTTAGAACAGAGTCAAATGATTCAATACCATACGGGGTCGCTGCTTCAGCTAAAGCAGCAATGGCTAAAGCACTAATGGTGCGTACTTTCTGTTGCTCATCAACCAAGCCTGCAAAACAAATACATAGTTTAGTCTCCATTTTAGATTTCTTACCTATTATAGTAGGGAGGGGGGGAGTGTAATAACTATGCTGCCATTGTTAAGGAGCGGGGGGGGGGGGAGATAACATCTAATTTATTTTATTAAATAAGGAAGGTTCAGACAACTTCTGCTTTCAGATAAATAGTAATAGCAGTTAGACTTATATACCGCTTCATAGGGCTTTCAGCCCTCTCTAAGCGGTTTACAGAGTCAGCATATCGCCCCCACAGGCTGGGTCCTCATTTCACCCACCTTGGAAGGATGGAAGGCTGAGTCAACCTTGAGCCGGCGAGATTTGAACTGCCGAACTGCAGATAGCAGTCAGCTGAAGTGGTTGCAGTACTGCACTTTAACCACTGCGCCACCTCGGCTCTAAAGGGAAAGTCTGGGTTTTTTTCAGACATTCAAGGATCTGCTCTACAGGGTTAGCCATCTAGATTAACTTTTGAGATAACATTTGGTGGAAAATCAGCAACTGTCCTCCTAGAAGTCTCGGTGATGGCACCTTTGGATGAACATGATGGCAGATGGAAAGTCTGCAATGGGTACTAGGTCATATAAACTTTGGGAAAGACAAGACCAGCAGCAGAGTGGCTTTTGATGGATTTTAGAATGAGATAGAGCCCAGAAAACAAAGATATGAAGGCAAAGAAATAAGCAGGAAGTTTTTCTGAATTGTAATGAGACAAATATCAACATACTGAAGTTTGTTTTACCAGAGATAGCCTCATTTTTGACATAAGATCCTATACTTCAGCAAAATCCATCTAATTGATATATACTGCTTCTATCCTATCAAGTCAGTATTGATTTGTCATAATGAGGGCTAATTTACTGAGGAATTTAAAGGATGAAGATCAACTGTTTTATTCTCAAATGTAAAGAATCTTATTACGTTTCAAAAGGAATAGAGAAAAAGACTGCTTTAATCCACTTCATTTAGTTGTTACAGATTACTAACATCCAATTCTAAATCATTCAATCTCATAGTTACAGAACAACAGCATTTAACACACCTACCATGCTCAATAATTTCCACCAAACTCCTGAGATGGGGTAAAATTGCACAACCCATAAGAATAGCAATTTGCTGCACAATCTTGATGCCAGTGTGTCTGGCTTGCCAAGACTTCTTGCTTTTGCACACAGCTTTTAAAAATGGTAACAAGGATGGAATTCCTAGGGCAGAAGCAACAACAGCAAAAGCTCGAGCTGTTGTGTTACGAACATATTCATCCATGTTATCAATATCAGGTCGCATGGTAGAGATCATTGTTGCCAGCCCAGCTGCCTGAATGGACCAAAAAACATAAGAATCTGTTAATCCAACCTTAAACCAAAAACACTGATGCCCCATATTTGCCATTATTGGTTGCTTTTCAATGATAGAATATGGCTGAAAGTGAAACATTCTTGTTCTTAACAGGTCAATTTTATGTGCATATCAATAGATCAATTCAAATTGTAGACAACCATTTGGCGTATCTGTTCCTCCACCTGTAAGCTAGTATCTGTTAGTATCAACCCAATAGATTAGAAAGACATATTACCTTAGCCAAGTTGGAAATGATTTCTCTGCCTTCCACTCTAGCATAATAATCTTCATCAATCAGCAAAGGTTCAATGACCACAAGAATCTAAAAGAAATTTAATGAAAGTCAAAACTCATGGAAATTAATGTTTGATACAAATAATGTAATATTAATTTTGCAAGCACAAACAAAACCTGTCTCTTGTAAGATAAACACTTAACAATCTAAATTGATAGCTTAAGAATTCGATTTAAAGGTTAATTTTGGAAAACTATACAGAGAGAGAGAGAGAGAGAGAGAGAGAGAGAGAGAGAGAGAGAGAGAGAGAGAGAGAGAGAGAGAGAGAGAGACCATCTGAACTAATCATTTAACAAGATAGCAATTCATAGGTAATACTAAAGAGTCTTTTGAAGGACTGTTTAAAACCTGTGGCTTGCCTCCTCACTCTCTGTTGCTTATATGGCTGGGGAGTGGAAGAAATTAAGGTTCATTTCAACTATCTCAATATTTAATAAATTAAAATGATACATTTAACCAATTGCTAAAAAAAGGCCAACCCCATGGACTTAAAAAAAAAAGAAAGCCTATAATTTGTTTCTAATCACAATGCTCTGTTTTTACACTAATTCTCCTGTCATTTGGAAGAAAGTGAAGGGAAAAGAAAAGTGCATGAATCAAAATTACACAAAGATTAGAAGCTTGCACATGAAATCCTATATCCTAGAAGAGTGTTACACTGCAATTATAGCCAGTGTCATTCTACATTTACGTACAAAATATAGTTACAATTATGAGTTTACAAGTATGTAACACGCTGAAATACTACATTCAGAGACACAAACCTTGTGCACATATGGCCGGACTAAGTCATCCAACTTATATAAGATTCTGTCAATAACTTTCACAAGCAAGTGGCGTTCTTGATCTTCAAGGGTTGGAGACATCAGAAGGGGCAAAATTTGATTGAACAATGGGCCAGCTCCAAATTCTCGAGCTTTGTCAGTAATCTGTCGCAAAGCAGCCTATGGAAGCAGAAGAAAAAAAGCATAGTATTATATATAGTCTGTTCACTCCAAACATCTACCAAGTCAAATAATCAGTTATAAAGGTACATTGCTGTTACATTTAACACCACAGTGCATTTCTACACAGGAAGCATTTTAATTATGAAACGTAAAGCAAACAAGCATATTTCAGAAGAACAGTGTCAGGCCTGCAGCCGGTTGCTTTTAGGATCTTTGGCCTGCCACACTAATATTCTTTTCTACTAGTCTGTTTCATTAGAAGGAAATTGGGAGAGGAATAGTAAGGATAGAATGTGTTGTTGTCAAAATAAAAAAAATCCTTTCTAGAAGCCCAAGGTCATCCTTTGTCTCTACACCTCTGAGCCTGACCAGAACTGGATGGGTGAAACTACCAGCGTGGCAGTGGAAGATTGGACCATGTGATGGATTTGTGGGTGTGGGGGCAAGATCATGAACCTTCAACTGGGTGGGAAACCCAGGAAGCTTTCAGATTCGGGTTTTCCACAGATGTGCCAACATGTCGCTCTTAATAAATTGGAAGTTTGAGGAAAGTTCTGCCTTCAACTCTGATTTAATTTTGGATGATATTTGGAACACTGACATTAACCCGAATCGCTCTTAAAATAAATCACCAGCAACGCCAGCACGGGGGTGCTGGTGAGGGGTGCTGACTCCCAACACTGACCTGACCCGGTCAGTGTAAAATATCAGCGAAGATGAAAATAGAGCCTTTGAGAATGGAAGCAGAGGACAAGTTGCTTCTCTGCAACCCTTCCACTTTTGCAAAGGAATCTGAGGAGGAGGAAGGCAAGACATTTATAGGATCTGGGAAGATGCGGTCTCAGCCGGAGGGGGTTGGAAAAGCTATTTCAACACACGGCTTGAGGGGACCAAAGCAATCACCCAATAACCGACAAGATGATTGGAGCCTCCCAGACCAACTTGTGTAGCCAAACGTGAGTGGATGCTCCCTCTTCTTACCCAGCCAAGGCTCGGCAAAAAACTGGAGTGGAGATTTTGACTCCTTCCATACAGTGATAAATGAAATGACCCATTACCCTGCAATTGAGTCGAAGACAGATTCCCTATTAACATGGGGAATTCAACCCAGCCAGCAGGAAGGGATTTGGCCAACATATCTTCCTAATCAGCCATCGATGTTTGGGCTGCAGCCTGTGAATCAAGCACCACCAGATTGGGCTTTCTTCCCAGGTCAAGGATGGAAGAGATGTCAGTGGGCACCTGCTTGGTCACCAACATGGGAAAATCAACCCGGCCAGCAGAAAGGGGCTTGGGCCATACCTCCCACTAGCCAGCAACTGATATTTGAAACGCTGACAAACAGTTTATTAATAAAGTGTGTGTGTGTGTGTGCGCGTGCGTGCGTGCGGATAGACACACACCTATCTCAAAGCTGAAAGCAATCTAGGAACAAAGATAAGACAAAATGAACCAAAAGTGGGAGTAAAAGGAAAATGCCATTGATACGGAAGTAGTCTATTTTACCTTCCTCATTGGAGGGGTACCATTTTTTATCTTCAAAAGCAGTTTCATTATTTTTCTTTCTTTCTGTTCCTCTGGACTAAGAGTTGATTCATCAACATCAACCTGTAATTGTCACATATATGCAAGATTAATATAGATTTACTTGAATTTCTTCACCAAAGAACACAACACTCTCAGACCAAAGAACTCACCAGCAGTTTATCAAAATACTGTATGTCATCTGGTTTTAGGAAAGGAAGATTTCCTGAAGGCTGGTCATTGACACTCTTCATAGTTCTGTCTTCTGTTTGCATGTGGAATCCAGTCATACCACCCAAGGGAGTTGGTGTTGCTGTAAGTTTACGAGCTGGAGTACGAATAGGAACATAACCTGCTGGGGGAGGGAGAACCTGAAGGGGCAAATAAACACATAGTCACATCACAGAAGAAAAAAAGGAATCTCGTACTTTAAATTGAAATGAGCTATGTTTTTTCTAGGAATAGTTTCAATTTATTTGTTAAGATTTGTTATTTGTTAATTTAGACACTGCTTTATTTTAAGGGAAGAAGCCTGTAAGACAGCTTGGCCCAACAGAAAGCAACTAACTAGTCATTCAATGACCTTCCATAGCTCTACTATTCCAGACACAGGCAACAAATGTCATGACTTGGAGTTTTTGTCATTTTACCCTGAGCACTATTATACATTGCTTCCGGACTGAACAGTGCTGGTCCTCAAACTCTCTTCTGGGAAACAATTCTGTCCAAGGTGAATGTGAGGTAGAGAGTCCAAGTAACCCAGGCCATCACAGTAAATTCTAAGGCCCTCTCCCCAGAAAACAAGCATTAGTGATATGGACTTCTTGAATATCACTATTTAAATGCTGGAAAAGTATGAATTTGCCAGGCACCCAGCTCTGCCATCTTGTAAAATGTGCTTGTATCTCGTCCTACTTTCAAAGAATTGTTAGGGATAATTTTTAGTTCCTACTGATGGAACTGCATTAGAGGATGTTGAGGTCAAAGAAAGAACAACATGGAAAGAGCTGAAAGTTAGGATCCTCCTCAAAAATCTATTAACTCCCTTACCGTTTAATCAGAAATGAAGACATTTTGAAAGTACCTTAAAATCAAATCAAATCAACATGTGGAGGATGAATTAGCTGTTCAACTACTTTGGTTCATTCTTTGATCTTTGAAGTTCAGTCTAATTTTCGAGATCATGCTAAATTTTAGAATCTTCGGCCTTTTAAGATATTTCTTTTTCATAGTTCATATAGAATCAAAATATTTTATTCCCATTAGTGATATGTAGATTATTTATTCACTGAATTTATCACACAGCTATTATAATTGTACATGGCTTATTCCTTACCCGATAGCCCTCAGGAAACATCGCATCCAACTCTTCATCAGAAAGAGGTCTATTTCTTTCATCAATTTCTCTTTCCCATCGCCAGGCTTGGAGTTGTTCAGGAGTCATGCTCATTATGTGCCCTATAAAGAATTTGTTCAATATATGAAGTACATGGAGACAACATGCATAGTTTAAAGAAAATTCTTGGTCATTTCAAGATATTGTGATAAGTAGTATGTTTCTAAAAACGCTTTAACTTCACCTGATAACTATGAAGTTTGAGTAAAGCACAAATATGAAGCATTAGTATGACAGTATCATGGATATTCAGGCTAACTTCAGCATTAAGCAATTATGATTATAGAATAGGATTTCATTTGTTCCTTACATTCCTTTTTCCAGAATGATCTAGTATGTTCCTATTCAAGGCAAGTGTCAAGCAGGGCAGATGTGTGCATGTGCACTTCAATTAAACTTAAGAATAATGAAAATTCTACTGGCCAAAGATCCCTTCTCATACAATACCACTGAATCTAGCAGACATAACTAGATTTTTGGCTATTAAGGCAACTGAAATTACCTGGTGTAGGTGTTGCCATGTTCATAGCTGGTGTACCAATTGGTGTTTTGCCTGGTGTTAATACAGGGGTGCTGCCACCCATCTGACTTGCCGGTGTCTCATCCCAACGTGATTTTCTTTTACTCGCTCCAGGAGTTGGCGTTTCACCAATGGAATCACCCCCTCGATCAGTACGAGGAGTTTCTGCCCATCCACTCCCATGTCCTGGGGTATCTGGAAAACAAAATCCAACCATTTCAAATTGAATTCAGTTCACAAATATAAGTAAAAACTTTCACAGTACTTTTATCTAATCTCCTAATCTCAGGTTTATCTATAACAGGGGTAGTCAACCTTTTTATACCTACCGCCCACTTTTGTATCTCTGTTAGTAGTAAAATTTTCTAACTGCCCACCGGTTCCACAGTAATGGTGATTTATAAAGTAGAGAAGTAACTTTACTTTATAAAATTTATAAAGCAGAGTTCCAGCAAACCCCTACCGCCCACCATGAAAGCTGGAACGCCCACTAGTGGGCTGTAGGGACCAGGTTGACTACCACTGATCTATAATAATTAAACCAAGCAAAGTTATATTGGGTTATTAGTTTAATTTCTGGGACTGATATACAGGGAGCTTACTAATATGCAATATTGTCTTGCTCCTCTGAGCAAAAAACCTTCATCAACATACCCAAAATACAAAAAAAAATTCTTTTTTTAAAAAGTGGCTTATTAGGTCACCTACATTCTACTTTTAGCATAAGTATCAATATGTTATTAAGATACAGCTAAAGCTTATGAGAACTAAGGGGACAAAAATCAAGTTAAAAGAATAAAAACTCCTGAACTCAAAAGCTTTCCAACAGCATACTAAATAAACCATTGGTCTCATTTGAAATTAAGATAATCTGCTAAACATAAGGTAGTAATTTACTGATTGATACACTAGACTAAACATATTTTAGTATGTTTCACAAAGAATACCTCTTTCTGTTTTGGGAGTCTCATCCCATCGATTCTTCCGAGCACTGGAAGTTGCACCTCCATGCCCGGGTGTTACATGACCAGGTGTATCACCACGCCCAGGTGTTGCAGCTCCTGCTGGTGTATGACTAGGAGTCGGATCCCATATTTTAGATCCAGGGGTTGCTCCAGGTGTCTCACTACCCTTTGCACGACCAGGTGTTTCATCCCACCGCAGTGACGGAGTATGTCCAGGTGTCTGAACAAAACAAAATATAGTTTAAAGAAAAAGTATTTCGAGATAACTTTTTGCAAAAACACCTATCATATCTTTCAACAG
The DNA here is from genome assembly GCF_051295495.1 of Thamnophis sirtalis. Lineage (NCBI taxonomy): Eukaryota > Metazoa > Chordata > Lepidosauria > Squamata > Natricidae > Thamnophis > Thamnophis sirtalis. The sequence continues at coordinate 9,326,649 of NW_028261381.1, read as the reverse complement.
TCTTATGTCTGGTTCAAATGACAGGATACATTATTCTTTTTTAAAATGTTGAAGCTTAGATCTGCAGATTCATTTGCATTGATGGATTAATTTAGAAATGTCCCAGAAGAATGTTGTCTGTGCTTGAAACAGGTATCTGTTGAGCACTATTATAGCTTGTCCTATATTTTATTTCCAACTTGGCAAATAACAAAGTTAATGAATAAAAAAATAGAACGTGCATTAAGATGTTACCTCAGCTTGATCCCAGCTAGACAATTTCTTAGGTGTGGCACCAGGAGTCTGGTCAGCAGTCTGGTCCCAACGCCGTTTACGTTTTGATGGTGGCTGGGATGCAGCACCATTGACGACTTTAAGTTCACCAGCTTTAGCCTTTTCTGCTAGTTGCTGTCTAATTTCTCTCTGTTAAAGAGAAAAGATTATGTCTCAAAAACGGTGAACTAAAAAATAACTCCACAAAGTCATTGGTACATTCATATTTTCTAAATGGATCCACATTTTAATTTGGGATGTAAATGTTTCTACAGGTTAGCATTTCTAATTATTGGCATTAATCAATTACAGATGATCCTCCTTTAACCAGCATTCAGCAGCTGTTCAAACTCATAACAGTGCTGAGTAAGTGGCATTTACAACCAGTCCTCATACTTATGTTAGTCAGTCTCCCCATGGTCACGTGAGCATCATTTGAGACGTTCACCATTGGCTTCCAAAAAGAAAGTCAATGGGGAAACTGTCACAAATGGCGATTTGCTTAATAAATGGCAACAGGAAGGATAAGATCTGCTGCCACTAAGCAGCATGTCAAACAAGTACATTGCTTAGCAACAGAAATTCCAGTCCCATTACCATTATTAAGTGACAACTACCTGTATTGCCAAATAAATAAACCTAAGCCACGTATATAAAGGGAGTGGCATATATGAAGCAAAATACAGAATATGTTGGTCTAAATTTTCAAAATTACCACAGTATTTCCTGGCTAGTGCAAATCACTGTTGTTTTTATTTGAACAAGTATTTATCTGAATAATTTATGCTCAAATTATACTTACATATGTGATTTAAACATGTTTTATGCACTTGTTAATTAACTATGTATGTCCATGTGTGTGCATGAATTTACAATATATCAAACGACAATTTCTTACATATACTAAGAGGATATGAACAGTAGTATGATTTAAAGTGGGCCTTGGCAAAGCATTATCTATTCAGCAGATAAATCAGCCTACTTCATGTATAATACCAAGCCAGAATTTTTAATCCGTTTATTGAGACAGGGATATTGCCAGGCTTTTAAATGTTCATATAATTGTATATTATCCATATTTCATGTTTTAGATCTTGATAAGTCTTAATGTTAGGGAAACCTCTCTGTATGTTGCGTATCATTTTCCTACAATATTCTCAAGTATTCTGTCTCTAAAGCATTGCAAGAACTGAGTAGTGGTCATTAAGCAAAGAAGAAATACAGCAAAAGAAGACATCAATTACTAGTGGTTCTTCAGGAACTCCTCAACATGCCATGAACTAAGAAAAGCCTTGCCTAAGAGAAATAAAAACTGAAAGTTAAGAGTAACAATCTTAACCAACTAACCTCTTCTTTTGTTAAATGTTGTTCACGCATAACATCCATATATGTTCTGGCATTCATTTTAGGGTCAGGTGTCTTCCCACCTGCAGAAGAGAACAGCAACAGGGCAAAAGCATAATAAGTGCAAGAAAGGCAGAAAAGTTGGCTTTTAAAACTGCTCTATTCTAACTTTACTTTATTTCAAAATCAATTAATTTTAATATTTTGACTGATTTAAAGAAATTATATGATTCTTACTTTTATTCACTTTGCTGATCAATTTAACCTGTTTGAACACAAACATAACTACAACAGCTTAAAACAAATATTTTAAAGGAGATAAGAATGATAAAATGACAAAACAGTTAAGAGTCTTCAGAAGTGATGGGTTCCTGGGTTGCTAATCCGGAATACGTACACTTTCGTGCCTTTTGTCTCCATCAGCAGTTCTGACTTCAAGCAGCAGAATAGAAGCCTAGAAAATTATCTCTTTACCATTAGTAACACTTTGGAAAGATATTTATAATCAACACATTACCTTGTTCAAGCTGATAAAGCCTATGATATCTGACTATACGTACTACTGTAAACCTAAATAACTCAAAATTGTTTTATCATACAGATCAGTGTATATGTTTGATGAATCTGGACAATGAACCCCAGATTCTTAACTTTGTGGAGGCATGTTAAAAGGGCTTCACTTTAAGAGCACCCAATTTCTCCCCCCACTTATTCTGAAGGTATAATTATAACTGTGAACTGATTGCAGTACACTGTTTTTACCATAAGGATACTCACAGGCAAAAAGTCTTTCCCCACATCATAAATATTAATTTGAACCTTGAAATTTATTCTAACTTCAAATATTTACAGAAGCCCAGCCATATAGTAACAATCCTATCTAGGATGCACTATTTTTAAAGTGCAGATTGGCTATACCAGTAGTATAGCATAAGTATTTAGGACAAAATAAAATTCTTAATACATTTGCTATGCTGAACATCAATGCCCAATTGGCAGTGTCATTCTGACACCAGCTTTGATAGGACTTTCCTTTGGGATACTTTTTCACCATTATCTACACAGGATGTGTTGAACTGCACCCTTAAGAATGCAGACAGGACTGGCATATAGCAGTACTGCTGTAGGAAAGAAATTAAGGACAGTTAGTATGGGCCTGTGAATTCTGACAATACATGTTTATATCAATGACAGTTAAGCAAGTAAAATCCATATCCCTATTAATTCATGCAGGCTGAAATGCCAATTTACAAAAACCTGCAACCAGTTATAGTTTTAATCAACAGGTGCTCTAAGGTTCCTTGTCAAACTAACGCACCCAAGGAAAGCTTCCATCAGGTCCACAGATACCCATTGCACTAAGCTAGGTTTATAAAATTTATCAGAATAGATCTGAACTACTAAAAGAAACAAATGTTTGTAAATGTTACTTTTGTTTCTCTCAAAAACTTCTTGAAAATTCAAAATGTGAGAATCAACTGCTCCTGTTTGTTAGGTACAATTTTAAAAGCAGTCATTCTTTATGTTCTACTTTTGGATTGAAAGCATCCAGTAAGTTGGAAGATTCTTGAGCACTAAATATTAAAATCACTCAAAGTACAGCATATATAACCAAAGCAATAAGAAAAGAGAAACCTTTAACCCTTTGTGTTTCTATGGCAATGGTTCATTATTTTCTTGTCCTTCTACCTGGAAAGAAAATCTGTATTATAAAGGATGAACAAAATGGCAAACTATGATTTTAAACAACTTTCAAGGTGTATAAACTAAAACTCCTGAATTTTCAAGCATGCCAACAGAAATCAAAGGGCTAAAGATAATTTAAGGAAACAAAACTGATAAAATTGAGTGAAAAATGAAAATAATTTACCATCTGCAAAAGGATCAAGGCGTTCAGGGGAAATAATCATCATCCGTCTCCGATTTTTGTATTCATCTTCTCTGTCGGCAATCTTTTGTGGGCGATGTTCAGCAAATGGATCATACTAAAAGTGAGATAAATAAGATTTAAGTCCCAATAAAATTTGCAGGTGAAGGCTGGAACAATCTCTATCGTACTCAAAATCTGTTCTGGAGTGTTGAAAGACATTCTGGAGAACCAGGGAAAAGACAAACTGAAGACAATTATGGTAAAAAAAAAAGACCTTCATGTAGCTGTACTGAGCATTTGCTTCAACAGTCTATAAGGGTAGTGATTAGTACTGTTACTCTTTAAACAATTCTTTATGGTAAAATGCCAACATATGGGTTTAAAAAGGCTTTACATTTGTAGTCACATTTCTACATCATAGAAGCCAGATGAATTAAGATGTGCTAATCCTTCAGATTTCAGCATAATTATTTTCAAATAATGCATTCTACAAAACTAAAGTGCCATCAATCTCCTTTAAGAGGGATAGGTAATTAATTTTCCCAAGGAGCCACATGAGAAACAGGGAATGTTGCAGGTGGCCAAAACAGGGCTATAAATGTGCATAGGCAGACACACATACTTATATGTAAATTGAAAAAGTCATCTTCAAAATAAAAGTAAAGCAGTTGTATTGCATTCTTGGCATATATGTATATTTGATTTCTAATTTCCAATTGACCTCACATGGGCTGGACAACATACCCAAAGAGCTAGATATGGCCCGGGTGCATAAAATGCCCAGGTCCGCCTTAAAATATCCCATTCAAAATGTATTCTACTAAAATAAGGAATCTTGTTTATGTATAAATTATCTCAATTAGAGATAACCCTTGCTTAATTACTATAATTGGGACAAGAATTTGTTACTAAGCAAACGTTAAATAAATCATGTAATCATGCCCCCTAGTAGAGGCAGTTTCTGCTGTGGTCATTAAGCGAGGACCACACAATCCTTAGGCAAAGACCTCACATTTGTTTTGGCCTGCATAAATAGCCTCCACTTCAATTCCTCCCCTACTATTACACCCCTTCCACCTTGGGCCTTTTGGACTCCCTGCCAATGTTCCCTCTAACTTTTTTTCAGTGTGCGTGGAGAAGTATAGTGTTTGAGCGGCACATTTTCATGCCTGAGCACCTGAATTTTTTTCACAGATGTCACCCAAGACAACAACGAAATCAGTGTTATTTGAAACTCAGTTATATTTATTCAAGGTACCCGCTTAATTAAAAGTGTTATATAATATCAATATCACTTATAATACTGCAAGTCTGCAATATTAAAATACTTCACATCTACACATTGTGGGTAAAACACATAATAGAGCTAATGTGTTCTGTTCTTGCGGAGAAGGGAATATTTACCCATTCAGTCTGCCTTCAGGTGTGTTTATGTATGTTATCACACCTGTACTCAATTCCTGAGTCCCCACATCTTCTCTCTGTGGTACACATTACAGGACATTTTACACAAGAAATGGTGACAGTACTTAGAAATTCCAGGGTTCAAATTCTTACTATTAATCACCACAGCTTAAACACAATAACTAAGCCAGACTTTTTTAAAAAAATTCATCCTCCACCCACTTTCTGCCATCTTTCGTTTGATTTCTCCATGGCTCCAGGTTAATTTAGGAGGGGGGGGGGAGAGAGAGAAATCCCTTTAAAGGTGGAGGAGGGGATTATTCTACCATAATTAAAAATAATCAAAGGGGGAGGGAGGGAGAGCGGTGAACGAGCAGTTAATTAAAGATGGAGGTTCGAATCCTGCCAACTTCAAATAGAGCCTTCTTTTGTATCCAGCGCTTCTATCTTATCAAAGGAGGGAAGGGCTTCAGGTCTCCTAGAAGATGGGGGAACCGCGATTCGGGTTACAAAAACGGGAAAGTCCTTCAGATTGGACACTTTTAGGCAAGCAGGGAGGAAGAAGTGAGTAACCCTGTGCGTTTGCGAGGGGTGGAGCAAATCCGAATCAAACCCAGCCCGCTCAGGCTGCAAGTCATTTAGTAACATATTATATTGGTCCCGAAATCACCTTCAGAGCGCTTGGAACTGACTTCCCCTCTGGTGGCCAAAGGCAAAGGCGGTTTTAAAAGAAGGAATAGGAAAAGGAGCACTTTCTCACTTTTTCCCCCCCCTCGGCTTCAGCATGGAAATGCCCGATAAAAGCTTTTCAATGGGAGGCGGGGGCAGGGCAGAATCTGAAAATGGAACCATTTTAATCAGTCCCTTTAACCCGCTTCGCTGCCCTTTCTGAAGCCTCCGCTGCCAGGCGCTGCCTTTCCCCCCCATCTCGGCTGTGTTTTCAGCTTCTCTTCCGAAGCACCTTCTTTAAATAGCGCGAGCAGGGGAACAAGGGGTGAGTTTAATTTGCTTTTCAGCGTGCTAATTGAAGGGGATGGTGGTTCATTTCTCCACGTCAATCTCCAAAGGGGAGCTCAACCTCATCAAAGCCTCGATCCCGTTAGCTGGGGTTTTGTTAAGGGGGGCATGTTTAAAACAAAAAAATCACTGCGTGGCAGTTGGAAATTGCTGGGCAGCATCTTGTCATGTGTGCGGCCGTGCAGCCGTGAGGGAACATTGCTCCCTGCACAGGATAGCTGGTAAAGAGACCACTGTATTCCACTGACCCCAGTTGACTCTTGCTGTGTTCTTTCTTCTCCTTGGCACAATATATATACACAATATCATAGACACACACACACACACATATATATAAATATAAAATACCTCTGTGTATTATTGTATTAATAGTTTAAATTCACCTGTTCAGTTGACTGTGGTATGTCATTAAGTAATGCCACTGGTGCATGATACCCAGGCTTCTTCTGGCCAAGTAAACTTGTAGAAGAATAGTCGTCATCATCCTACATAAATCAAGATGATTAGGAGAGATCAACACTATTTTTATTGAATATATTTTTGTACTAAAATAATTTAAGATTTCTTTTAAAATGTAAATGGAACTTTTTAAGCATAACTGTTAAACAACTGAATCCACAAACTCTTTAAACAATGCAGTTGTGCTGTTGCTAATTAAAATAAGTTACACTTACATCTTCAAGTTCAGTTGCTGCAATTGAAGTTACATATCCAGCAAACCTGCTATCACTTCCACCATAGATCTCTTGATCATAATACCCTGTAGAATCAAGGCCAACTCCTTGAGCTTCATCAAGTGCAGCTTTTTTGCCTTGAATTTCTCGAATTTGAGCTTCAATGTCTGTGAAAAAGTTACAAGCCAATATTATACACATTTCAAAACAATTTAATAAACATATTGAAGGCATTACATTGACCTTTTCTATAACTTGTGTCTTCTCGCCACTCTTAATTTATGAATCTTGGCAAAATTGATTTTTTGAGAGCTTACATATTATTTCTCTGTAAGAGCAATTTAAATATATAATTTGATGAATGTTCTAGTACACAGATCTTGGTGTTAACAACGATATGAATATGCTTTAAAAAGCATCAAATGCACAATTTCTGCCAGATTTTGAGAAGTTTAACTTTATTCCCAGTCAAATTTGATTTGTGTGACTCCATAAACCATAATAAATTTTTGACAAGAGTGAATTTTTGACAGACATAATTAATGACAGTGTAACTACACTCTAACCTGAGTGTCACAACTGTCTGAAAACACAAAAACAGCCAGGAAAAACCTCCTATATTCATTCATCATATTAAAAAAGGGGTGTGTGTGTTCTTCCTCAAAGTAATCTAGCAGAATCAATTTTTCTGCTATGGTGCTGCAGGACAATTGGTTTTGCGTGTCCCACAGCAGCATTTTTAGAACTGTTAGAGATTGGAAGTACCAACATATTAGGAACTGGTCCCAAAGTTTCCTAATTTTTCCACCCTATTTTTAAGTTTTTGAGTTGGAGAGCAGAGACTATCCACCTTCTATTACTCTGTATGTTAAATGCTTACAATTAATAAACCAAGGTTTATATTGTTGGCTCCCCTCTCCTCCATGCATAGGAAAAGCAAGTATTAAAGCATTTTTAGAGACTTAAGTTTCACATTATGTGGGGAATGCATTTTGTTTTAACCAAATGTATTCAATACTATGTCAAATCATATTTTGCTTAAACCATATTGCAATATATTCCAGCTCCATATTCATCCATAATGCAAAAATACATTTTTCAAGAGAGAAAAACTTTAATTTGTTCTTGTGCATAAATGAAAAAGAGCACATATGTCCAACTCTTATTTAAGGGCAGTCTCCAACTACCATTCACCAAATACAGTAGGGCAAGGTAAAAAAGGTAAAGATTTCCTTGTCCAGTCATGTCTGACTCTAAGGCATGATGCTCAATTCTGTTTCCTAATGAGGGAGCCAGTATTGTCTGAAGACACAATCATAGTTATGTGGCCAACATGATTATATGCTAAGATGCCCGAAACACTGTTATCTTCCTACTGAAGTAATACCTATGTATCTACTTGCATCTAGATACTTTCAAACTGCTAGGTTGGCAGGAGCTGGGTCAAGTAACAGGAGCTCACCCCCTTGCTTGGGGCTTGGGGTCTTGAACATTGGCAAATGTAAGTAACTCTGTCCACACCAAACAACTGGCTTAACCAATATTGCAATTTTGTAAAAATGCTACCCATTACTTTTTAGAATAAAAATAATGGGTCATATTATCAAAAAAGTTACAGATAATTTTACAAAGCTTCAAGTTCTTCTAACTTATCAGAGAAGATATTATATGCCAGGACTTTTACTCATGTGCATTGAAGTGAGAAAAACACATTAAGAACCTTAAGAACCACTCTTAAATAAAGGCTGTGCTTGCATCACTTTAATTCTTAGAATTCATTCTAGAATCTTTGTTCATGACTTTCAATTCTGATTTATAAGACTGGAACAAATCAGAAGTCTGAATTCAGACATCACAATGCACTTTGGTTAGTTGTTTTCAATCTAGCCTGCTTACAGCAACAGTCAAATGGAAGCACCTGAGCAAAATACCCTGCCATTCTGATCAATTCCAGTTAGGCAGGAACTCTTAAAAGTTATTTCTTAATGTGACATGCAAATACACTGTCTCTTTTAAATAACTAATACATAGTATCTAGCAAGTAATACATGAATATCTAGCTATGGTATCCAGCCATTTCAATGAACTGTTATTTTTATCCAACTCTCAATATGAATAGACCAACTTCTTATTAAAACCTAATCTTTTTTGCTTTATTAGTGGTAAGTCATATAATTTTTAATCTTTCCCTGAATATTTTCAGCCTATATCCAAACAATCATTTTTCCAGACTCACCAGACTATTAGGAAAATTCTCAAATCTCTTATTAAAGAATACAATTACACCAAATTTGGCTCCCTTTCCATTCCTAGCTTTTACAGAAGATTCTATGCCATGCAAAATACATGCCAGTTTAATTTTTTTAATTAAATTTTGTAGAAAAATTGATGAAATATCTTCTGATCAGTTTTATATATATGGTATTAATTTTAAAACATATATTATGTGGCACATTCACTGACTGCTATAATTAGTAGATAATTATTAAATAATTATTTTGGATCATTTCCCCCATACATAAATAATAGCGCCTTTTGTACGTAATGGGAACACTGAATTTTCATTTAATTTTTCCAATTATCTTTATAATTGTTTCCAATTATATAATTTCTAAAATCTTTAATACTGTTTAATACTGTTCAATGTTCATCAATCATTTATGATGTGTGCAGTTTAAAGTGAAAAATCCATTTTCTCATTATCTTTAAAAAAAACAAACCCTAAGACACTCAACTGCATTGATACATTTTGAACTTCCTATTGAAAAGAACAAGCCAATCTGAAATAAAAAGTTAATAAATAACCCAGGCAGGAAAAATGCAAAAAGCACTGCAGGGTGTTCCTCTCTTAACAGAAGCCATTGAAGAGGTGGAGTAAATACCATATGTCAAATACTCGCAAATTACATTCTACAATATGGTATGCCACATACTGAAGATTACAAACTGGTAATCTAGGTTCAATAACAGAAACAAATAACATTTTTGCCTTCTAACTGCTTATAATTGCTTCCGAAAGGCAGAAGGGTCAAAGTACATATGACTTAAACGTGCTAGATCTAGGTTTTTAATCTTCAAGAATGCAACAATAACAACAACCCAGTGAGGTAGATTAAGAGTATGCTTAATAAATTTATTAAGGGTAAATCATAATCAATCAGAATAGAACTGGAATGGACCTTGGAAGTCTTCTAGTTCAACCCCCCTGAACTAGAATAGGGTCAAGCCGTTTCAGACAGCTGACTGTCCAGCCTCTTCTTTAAAAACCTTCATTAATTTATTAAATGTGCTTAATACATTTCCTAAGAGTTAATCCTACTCCTAGTAGTAATCCTAAACTTTACCGCAAGAGTGCTGTTTATTAGTCAATCTAAACGTGGCTTCATCCTAGTTCAAAACCGTAACCACACCCCTCCTCCTCCTCTACTCTGAGGTCTCTTCCTCATGTCTTGTTTCTTGCAGGTTTCCTTCGGTAAACCCCTTTTGCACCTTTTAACCGTCCTACGTTAAACAACGAAACCCACCCCAAAAGCAGGCTACCTTTCGTCGGACGCCCAATATTGAGAGAGAAAACGGGCCTCATGTCCCAACACACGTCGATCCGAATCTACTTATTCTCGCCCGTTTTTTTTCCTCCGGTCGCGCAAGTTTCATAAACAACCAGTATTGTCAAATAAATGTCTTCGTCGTTTAACGAACAAAAACATTCCTCCATTTTAATCCCGTGAGCGGGCAACGGAAGAATGCGCGCTTACATCGGAGTGGGGAAGAAACAGATGGCGGTTATCTGACGGGCCCATCCTAACGCCCAGCTCACACCCAACTTCTCCAGCCGCCCTCTGGGCCTTTCTCACGACTGAGCTCACCGACGACACGGAGGCCGGAGGGAAGAGGAGCGGGGCAAGCGGGAGAAAAATCGCTCCGCGACGCCATTAACGCGCAGGCCCCGAGGCCCGACGTAGACCCAGGCGCTTCACCCGCCCCCGGAGTCTCTCTCCTCACACCCTGAGCTTTCTCCTCGACGCCTTGGCGACCGTTTGAAAGGGAAGGCGAGGAGAGGCGGGCCAGAAGGCCGCGGCCCAAACGTGAAAGGCCGCGGCCGTTTCTTACCTTCGTGGGTCTTGGCGATCTTCGCCATTTTGTGGAGCTCGAAGAAAAAACGGGAAGCGAGATGGAAGGGGGCGCCGAGCGCCTTCTCGCGACGACGTCAACTTCCGCTAGTGGGTGGGGCTTGCGAGGGACGCTCCCGCGCAGGCGCGGAGGAAAGGGAGGCCGGTTAAACGGTAGATCGTGAAACTTGCAGAGTCGCTCGAATGCATTGATAGGTCCCTTCCCTTGGAATTCTGCCCTTTATATCCCCCTTCTACCCACTTCCTTCGGAAGGCCACTCGTTGCGAGTGTGTCCCGAGAAAGTAAATACTCTATAGCAGTGGTCTCCAACCTTGGAAACTTTGCTGGCTGAGGAACTCTGGGAGTTGAAGTCCACAGGTCTTAAAGTTGCCAAGGTTGGAGACCACCTTTGCTGGCTGAGGAACTCTGGGAGTTGAAGTCCACAGGTCTTAAAGTTGCCAAGGTTGGAGACCCCTGCCCTATAGGTCAGGGGTCTCCAAACTTGGGAACTTTCAACAGTTGTGGATTTCAACTCCCACAATTAAGTCCACAAGTCTTAAAAGTTCCCAAGTTTGGAGACCCCTGCTGTAGGTTAAAAGCAACAGAGATCTCTATAGGTGGCAAAAGGAGCAAGTTTGTGTTTATTTTTCAATGAGACTTTCAAACTTTTATTTCCCGCTCCAGTCCAGATATTTGATGCTCTTGATCCTGACTTTGGTGGGTGAGAGTTGGAATAGGAGATAATAATTTTAAATGCGGTGTCACTTGCTCAAACTCGAGAGGAGCTTTTGAGGATTGCTCTGAGTGTAAAATTCAGAATAACAGCTGCACCGTGCCTTAATAGGGAGGCCTGAATGATGGACTTCATTTCTGTCTGCTTATGGATCTGGATCCCTTCATGAATAAAAGTGCAATATGTTTTTTTCTTTAAAAAAAAAACATACGTGACTGTTAAATACTATTGTATTTAACATAGTAAATACAATAGTTCAATAAATAGTAACAATATTATTTATTGTTAAATACTACTGTTAAATATTATTGAGACACTTGAACAAGATTAGAAAGAAAATTGGAAATATACATACTCTATGTTCTTTCAACAGCAGTGACCTCTTTTCAGTTGTCATAATGTGTGCGTGCATTATATATATTAGCTTCTAGTTTTTGCTCCATCATCTAAAGATATTTGGATGCTTCCAGCTATTACTATTTTCCCCATTCCTGTTCCTTATATTTACAGCTGTTTAAAAAAGAACCAACCAATCATATCATCTTTTCAGTTTCCTACAAATGTCTCTGCAGCCAAACGCGCTCTGCATGGCGCCACCCTTGAAAAGCATTTGGAGACTGCAGTTAGTCCAGAATGCAGCCGCGTGAGCGATATTGGGTGCACTGAGGTACACCCACGTTACACCTGTCCTCCGCGAACTGCACTGGCTACCAATTGGTCTCCGGATGCAATTCAAAGTGTTGGTTATTACCTTTAAAGCCCTACATGGCTTACGGCCAGCGTACCTTCGAGACCGCCTACTGCCACATACCTCCCAGCGGCCAGTAAGATCCCACAGATTGGGCCTCCTTCAGATGCCATCAGCCAGTGTCAGCTGGCGGGCCCCCGGAAGAGAGCCTTCTCTGTGGCTGCTCCGACACTTTGGAATCAGCTACCCCCAGAGATCCGGACCATACCCACTCTCATGGCCTTCAGGAAAGCCGTAAAAACTTGGCTGTTCTGGCAGACCTGGGGCTGTTGACCTCACTGTTGAGGTCCAGCCCCGATTAGAATGAATGTATGTAGTGTTGCAATTTTAAACCGTTTTTTTTCTCTCTCTCTTTTTTTGTAAGCCACCCGGAGTCCTTCGGGATTGGACGGCATATAAATTTTATAAATAAATAAAATAAATAAACTGCATCTGAAAAACTTTCTATCTTCTTTGTTGATCATTTTCACATATTAAATGGTCCAGAGATCTAGGAGTAGTTTAGTGCTAAACTACTTTTTCTTGGTCCATCTCTTAGCTGGACAAAAAGTTTTCTTTTTGTTTAATAACTAAAAGTAGAAGTCGCTTCTTCTATTTTTCCCCCACAACAAAAATCCTGAGGTTGGGCTGACAAAGGATTGGCCCAAAGTCATCCAAGCTGGAGTAAATCCTGGGTGTCCCTGCTCCTTATTCAACACTTTAAGCATAGGTAAAGGTTCCCCTAACACATATGTGCATATGTCATTCCCGACTGTAGGGGGCGATGCTCATCTCCGTTTCAAAGCCGAAGAGCCAGTGCTGTCCGAAGACGTCTCCGTGGTCATGTGGCTGGCATGACTAAATGCCAAAGGCACACGGAACACTGCTACCTTCCCACCAAAGGTGGTTCCCATTTTTCTACTTGCATTTTTACATGCTTTCAAACTGCTAGGTTGGCAAAAACTGGGATAAGTAGCGGGAGCTCACTCCATTACGTGGCGCTAGGGATTCGAACCGCTGAACTGCCGACCTTCTGATCAACAGGCTCAGTGTCTTAGCCATTGAGTCACTGCAACCCTTTAAGCACAACACCCTACTGTTTTCCATGGTGGAAGATCTGACAAGGAAGGAGTATTAACAGCCTTTATTAATCTGAAGCAAAGATTACATGCTACAGAACTGGATAAAGTAGCTCTTGTCTAGGCATTTCACCACTTGCCAATTTAGGTTTCACTTCCCACAGGAATTGAACTTCCAAGTAGATACAGTGGTGCAAATATTTGGCAGGGACAGAACATTTAAAAAAATGGAATTGAGTGATGGACTCAGTGGTGGGTTTCAAATTTTTTTAGAACCTCTTCTGTAGATGTGACCTGCTTTGTGGGAGTGGCTGCCAGCCATGTGACTGGGTGGGAGTGGCTTACTGGCCATGTGACTGGGGTGGGAGTGGTTTGCCAACCATGTAACTGAGTGGGAATGGCTTGGCAGTCATGTGACTGGGTGGGCGTGGGCCAACTTGTAAAATGTGGTGAAACTCACTTAACAACGCTCTTGCTTAGCAACCAAAATGTTGGCTCAGAAACTCTGGCATTTGAAGCACACAAGTCTTAAAGCTGTCAAGTTACAAGACCCTCGCACCCCTAACCCTTTAGAAAAAAAACCCCCAGGGGTGTTCAAACTTGACAGCTTTAAGACTTGTGGACTTCAACTCCCAGAATTCCTCCTCCAGTCATATTGGCTCAGGAACTCTCGCATTGAAGTGTGCAAGTCTTAAAGCTGTCAAGTTACAAGACCCTTGAACCCCTAACCCTTTAGAGAAAAAAAACCCCAGGAGTGTTCAAACCTGACAGCTTTAAGACTTGTGGACTTCAACTCCCAGAATTCCTCCTCTCGCTCTTCATCTTGATGATGTGCGGATGGGTGGGGGGAGGGAGCTGGAACCGGTTTTAAACGGCACTGTAGATTTGTGGAACCTCTTCTATAGAAGAGGTTAGAACTGGCAGGAACCCACTCCTGGATGGACTCCATTGTTGTGCAAAGAGGATCTAGCAAATTGTCACTTGGTCAATGTATCTCAGATCAGGCACCACCAGATCAAGGGCTGAGTTCAATCACCAACAATGGAGGGTCTCCAAAAAGTCTGAATACTGAAGTAATCATCCTTCTAAGATAATAGTGTACTCTTTTTTGTGGTGTTGGAAGAAATGTCATTCTGGGTTCAGTTCCATTATATGTAAAAGTATATATATATACTTTTTAAATCTAATAGATACATTTCACCCTGGCTTCGCTGATAACGGATAAGAGCCTGTGGCCTAATGGCTAAGAAGTCTGCCTAGTATGTAATATAGCCCAGGTTCAAATCCCAGTAAGGGTATGGCTAGCTGATGAGAGCTAAATAGCTTGAAATAGATCTATACTAGTCTCCCTTTATTTATTTATTTATCAGCATAAATATAACAAATGTAACAAAAAGGCAACAGTAAAAATATTGGGTTTCTGCCTGGATGGTCTCTTGTGACGAGCCGAAGGACAGAGAATGGAAGTAGTGATCTTCCTCCCATATTTGGGCATACCAGGGGTTGTGACTTTAAATATATACCTCTCACCCTGGCTGGCTGATAAGGAGTCGAGCCTTGTAGCTCAATGGTTAACACATCTGCCTGAGAGGCAATAGAGCACAGGTTCGATTCCCAACATAGGGTATGGCTAGCTGATGAGAGCTAAATAGCTTGAAATAGATCTATACTAGTCTCCCTTTATTTATTTATCAGCATAAATATAACAAATGTAACAAAAAGGCAACAGTAAAAAATATTGGGTTTCTGTCTGGATGGTCTCTTGTGACGAGCCGAAGACAGAGAGTGGAAGTGTGACCTTCCTCCCATATTTGGGCATACCAGGGGTTGTGACTTTAAATATATATATATATATATATATATATGTATGTATGTATGTATGTATGTATGTATGTGTGTGTATGTATGTATGTATGTATGTATGTATGTATGTATATATATATATATATATATATACACATACATATACACATACATATACATATACATATACATACATACATACATACTTACATACATACATACATATATACATATATACATATATACATATATATATCTTGTGTTATCCTTGTACCAAAGATTTGAAGTCATAGTAGATGCTGAGTTTAACACATAAAATTTGTGTTAACCCCAGGGAACATTTTAGTGTTGCTTCGTATATAATGCACTTTTTATATTTTATTTTTAATCCTGAAAAGTAAAACATATAACAAATTGTCGCAACATGTATTCAATATTTTAGCAAGCTTGATATGTGAGAATGTGCTATAACTTTTTCTACTGTTTGTTTAAAGAATCTATGCTTTTTTTCAAGCTTATGTTACACTCATAAAAAATTCAGGCCGCTTAACTGAAAACCATAATTGTACCAGGTCCAAAGCACTTCTATTGAAAGTATGCACAACCCTAATATATCACATTTAATTTTTTATATGTAGAAAAATGTTATTGATTTAATGAGCATGCTTAGTTGGAACTTAATGCTTTTTGAATTGGGGTGTGTGTCTTAAGAGCAGATGTATCTTAGATTGGATGATAAATTACAACACAAAAATAGGTATGAAAGAGAAAATGACTACCTTTAGAAAACAAATTTGCTGTTTGTGACAGAAGAGTATGAACTTACCTTTTATTTTAATTACATTTTAATGAGGGCATTTTTCTTCTTACATTGTTCAATAATTAACAGCTTGAGCCATTACCTAGTAGTTTGATTTTTGATACTTTTTAATAAGTGCAATTGACAGGTAATAAAGTGCATAGAAATTCTGGACTCATTCAAACAGACTTTAGCATACATTCTTTGGATTATTTTGGATCATAGTTTAAGAAGCCATAGCATTAGTTGGTCATAATAAAAATAGATGAGAAATGCTGCTTTTTATCTTGATTCCAAACATTAACTTCATAATTTCAGTAGATTGTAGGCTGAAAATGTTGCTTGGAGCAGACTAATTTCAATAAATGGAATTTCACTCATGGCCATTTTGGCATTTTTTTTCACTGAGTCAACCTTAAGCAATGGGAATCATGGAAACTTACAAGCATGCTGCATAAGATTATGTGGATTTCATTTATACTTCTCAGAATTTGGATAATGGAGTTTAAATTTATATCCAACTCAGTTACATTTTAAATCACGGTGTTTAAAATTCAAATATTCCTGTAAGTGTGCTGCAGCTCAGGGAAGGGCACATGGTATGCGTGAGAGGTGCTGAATGGATCAAGGAAGGTGCATGGAAGTGCAGTGCAGATCACTAAGGTATGGGGGGGATGAGGTGCCGTGTGGGTTGGGGATGCAAGGGCACTGCATGGATCACTACTGCAATGCGCTCTACATGGGGCAGCCCTTGAAGGGCTTTCGGAGACTTCAGCTCGTCCAGAATGCAGCCGCGTGAGAGATTGTGGGTGCATCTTGGTACACCCCCGTTACACCTATCCTCCGCGAACTGCACTGGTTACCGATTGGTCTCCCGATACGCTTCAAGGTGCTAGTTGTCACTTATAAAGCCCTTCATGGTATTGGACCTGGGTACTTGAGAGACTGCCTGCTGCCGATTACCTCCCAAAGACCCATTAGATCACACAGGGTCGGCCTCCTCCGGGTTCCGTCTACTAGCCAATGCCACCTGGCTACTACCCGGGGGAGGGCCTTCTCTGTGGCAGCTCCAGCCCTCTGGAACCAACTCCCCGCAGGGATTCGGACCCTCACCTCTCTCCAGGCCTTCCGAAAAGCCGTTAAAACCTGGCTGTGTCGGCAGGCCTGGGGTTGATGAGTTCCCTTCCCCTCTTGATTTGTGTGTCTGTTGGTCATTTTTAAATGCTTGTATTTGTAGTTTTTGTGTTTCCCTTTCCCCCCTTGGGTTTGTGTGCTGCCCTGAGTCCCGCTGGGGATAGGGCGGCATATAAATAAAACGAAACCTAAACCTAATCATGCAGGGTGCAAGGGGTGTGTAAGAAGTGTCATGTGAGTTGGAGAGAGTGCATGGAGTTGTGGCAAGGTTCAGAAAGAGTGTGTAATGCTGGATGCAGCACAAGCTCAAGGGCAGGAGACCAAACTGGATGGATGGATGGATGGATGGGTGGGTGGCGTGGTGGCCTAGTGGTGAAGATGCTCGCTTCCCACTCGGAAGGTTAAGGTGGTGCAGATATTTTTCTCCTAAGCTGCAAAGAAATATATTTGCTGCAAACCCCGCGTCGCTTCAGGAAGGACATCCGGCCAGTGGTGGGTTTCAAAAATTGTTCAAACCTACTCTGTGGGTGTGGCCTCCTTTGTGGGAGTGGCTTGCTGCCCATGTGACTGGATGGGAGTGGCTTGCCGCCCTGTGACCGGATATGAAGATGCCGACGACACTTCTCAGAACCACTTTAAATTACCTCACACACAGCACTGGCATGCATAAGAATATGATGTCAACTTGGTTTTTAAAAGGCATCTTTGGTTTGCGTTAAAACAACTTCAACACACGCAATGTTCTGATTGCACCACAAACGCAGTAGTCATCCTTACCTTTCACAGAGGCACTGAGTTTTATAAATAGGAGCATGATAGTGTAGAATAATCATATCCAAGGACCAGTGGTGGGTTTCAAAAAAATTTGGAGCCTGTTCTGTAGGTGTGGCCTGCTTTCCGGGTCCACTGGTGGAACCTCTTCTAACCGGTTTGGTAGATTTGACGAACCGGTTCTACCGAATAGGTGCGAACTGGTAGGAACCCACCTCTGCATCCGGCCAATAAACGCTCAGCTCCATCCAATTGCCCCAACTCTACCACCAATTAAGGGATTAGAGGCTCGTAAAAAGGGAGGATAGATAGATGATATTATATTATTATGAGACTAGTTACATTCTGGCTTGCTAAACTAAAAAACAATTTAGATCTTCTAACACAGAAGTCCCCAACCTTTGCGGCTTGGTGGCCTGGATTGAGCGGGGGGGGGGGGGGGGAAACAGGCCACATGAGCGGCGGGCTGATGTGTGTGCAACTTCACTCATACAAGTGGAGCCAGCGCGCATGTGCGTGTGTGTTGGGCTGCCGCTCACGCAAATGGAGCTGTGCATGCTGGCCCAGTTCTCACGCAGGTTGATTCGGAACAGGCCACAGCGCAGTAGTGGGCTGCGGCTTGAGGGTTGAACCCCTGTTCTAACAGATTTCTGTCTGTGCTAAAGATTGATTCTTCAATGGAAAAATCCCAGGTGTGTATGCTTTCCCTTTAGGCCTATTATATCTGGGTTGTAAAAATCCAGATAACCATTCTATGGCGGGAAACTCTCTCTGTTGCCATGTAGTAGTCATCTGGATGTTTGTAGCCCACATATGGAAGCCTAGTTTATGCTTGTATAAATTCCCCATTTTGTGAAATAAGAGTCAAATTACAATAATGCTTGTTGCTAAACACAGTAAAAATTATTGCTAAATATAGAACAGATGAGCCTGCTTAAGCAAAAATGTTTTTCAGTATTAACAAGCTTGTGTGATTAACAAATGTCTTCTTATTTGATTTAGGTATCCTTGATTTAGGGATAGTTGCAAGCACTTAGTCACAGATTTTCTTTTGAAAAGAGTTCAGAGATTTCAATGGCATGATGTAGAATAGAATGATGCCTGGTTTGGAAAGTTACAGACAAGGGGTTATCAACTGCACGCAAGTGCATTTTTTTTCTTAGTTCTCTCTCCTGATTCTTTTTGAACTTCTAGGTTGCCCACAATCATGTGGAAATGATGTGAGCGAGAGTGGGGTGGAGAATACACCACCACATCCTGGCTGCAAAACTCCAGACCACGAATAAGTAACAGACACATACAGGAAACATGAAGACTTTTCTGTTAACAGGCTGATGCCCCTCTTCTGGTGCACCAATTGCGTCCCTACCTGAACCGGGAGGCCCTCACAACAGTCACTTGTGCCCTTGTGACCTCTAGACTGGACTACTGCAACGTGCTTTACATGGGGCAGCCCTTGAAGAGCATTCGGAGACTTCAGCTTGTCCAGAATGCAGCCGCGCGAGCGATCGTGGGTGCACCTCGGTTCACCCACGTAACACCTATCCTCCGTGAGCTGCACTGGCTGCCTATTGGTCTTCGGATACGCTTCAAGGCGCTAGTCGTCACTTATAAAGCCCTTCATGGTATTGGACCTCTTTACTTGAGAGACCGGCTGCTGCCAATTACCTCCAATAGACCGATTAGATCCCACAGATTAGGCCTCCTCCGAATTCCATCCGCCGGCCAATGCCGGCTGGCGACTACCCGGGGGAGAGCCTTCTCTGTGGCTGCTCCGACCCTCTGGAACCAGCTCCCCGTGGAGATTCGAACCCTCACCACCCTCCAGGCCTTCCGCAAAGCCCTTAAAACCTGGCTGTTCCGACAGGCCTGGGGCTAAAGAGCTTTTGCCCCCCTCCTCGAATGGTATGGTTGTTGTGTGCTTTTAAATTGTGTATTGTTTTGTTTGTCTTTTTTATCCCTTATCTGTATCCCCTTCCCTGACTTGGATTGTGAGCCGCCCTGAATCCCCTCCGGGGAAAAGGGTGGCGTATAAGTGCAATAAATTCAATTCAATTCAATAGGAATGACACCACTAGTACAACTTACTTCATGGGCACAAGGCTTGGCCCTTATCAATTCTTATCGTTTCCAGTAGTTGAAGTCTTCTACGACAGAGAGAAGCAACGTGGAATTAAGGAGAAACTTCCTAAACAGTGAGGACAGTTAACCAGTGGAACAGCTTGCCTCCAGAAATCGTGGGCACTCTCCATCACTGGGTGTTTTTAAGAAGAGTCTAGACCACGGGGGTCAAACTCGCAGCGCCACGTTGCCGTCATGCGATGTATCAAAATGGTTTTACCCTTCATGAAGCTGGGATGGGCGTGGCCTCCATGTGATGCATTTGGCCTGCAGGCCACCATTTTGACACCCTTGGTTTAGACCAGTGATGGGCAACCTTTTTGGCGTGGTGTGTCAAAAATCGGCAAAAAATCGAGCATAACTCGCGTTGTGTGTCACTTCAACAAAAACATAATTTTGCGCAATTTATAGTTGCTACTAATGGCGCTCACAGTTCCCGTTGGCACTCCGCTGTTCCCTGCTGTGGTGCGGTCGTAACCGACAGTCCCAGGAGTAGACTCTCTGTGCCGGCCTGACTGGAGAGAGGCGCGCACTGTTCCCGCACTCCTCTCCTGCGGGTCCTCCCATGCCGCGCTGATGACGTGTGTGCGCACGGCACGCACGCCTTACCAGCAGCCCCTGCGCTCAGAAAGGGGCGGCGGCGATACAGTAAATGAGTGTGGGCGTGGGAGATCACACGTCCCGCCCCCCCCCGTTCCTCCAGCACAGATTCTTTCATCCTCGGCGGCCGTGCAGGAGCCGAGGATGAATCGCATGAAATCCTGTGCGTGTCACCCCAAATGGCTACGCGTGTCAGCACTGACACGCGTGTCATAGGTTCGCCATCACTGGTTTAGACAGTCATTTATCCGAAATGGTATAGGTTCTCCTGCTTCAGCAGGGGGCTGGACTAGAAGACCTCCAAGGTCCCTTCCATCTCATTCTATTCTAAAAAAATATATATACACTTTATTGTTTTGGTGAAACTCGACTTCAAATGAATTTCATATTCCTCTTAACGGATGTACAGTTGGTGAAGTGTAAATAACACATTTTGCAACTCTCATTTGCAGCCAAGTCTTCTTCACACTTGAGCAATTTCTCACTTGTTACTGAAAAGGGAAGAATTGTATACAATATAACTATATTTGGTAGTGGCAGTGGTGGGTTTCAAAAATTTTTGGAACCTCTTCTGTAGGTGTGGCCTGCTTTCCGGTGGAACCTCTTCTAACCGGTTTGGTAGATTTGACAAACCGGTTCTACCGAATAGGTGCAAACTGGTAGGAACCTACCTCTGGGTAGTAGGCTTATTTTCCAGAAATGGACTTATTCTCGCTAATGTCAAAGGACAAAATTGTGGAGTCCGAGGTGCTTCGTGTTGTTGTCCCCCCCCCCCCATTTCCTGACCAGCTGAAGATGCTAGTTGGATAATGAAACATCTGCAAAGAAACAAGCTAAGTGGGTACCAAGCCCTTCATAGTCGAACTCTGAACTTCTGATTAACCCAGACCCACTAGTTTGTGTTGTCAATAGTTGGGAGGGGGGGGACTGATGAAAGAAATGTCCTTCTGGGTTCGGCTCCAAGTGGGGAAAAAGACACTGGAGACATGGAGGCTGCTTGGAAAGATGGTTTATTGGTGGACAGGACCACATGGCTTGAGCCCTGAACAGAAAATGTGATCACATGCTTCAATGTTGGTGGAGAAGAAGAGAAGGGCTGAGGGAGGGGCTTGCTACGTTTTTTATAACCTGTTCAGTCCCACCTCTGTTTCCTGTTCCTGTGTAAGAAATGTATTCTGATTGGTTGTCAGACTCCCATGGGGCCATGCAGGGGCAACTCCCTAGGCTGTGTTTTGAATCCAGGTTTGGTTGAGTTCTCAGATGCCATGTGGGGAGTTGAGGCCAATATTATCATGCTTTAATCCCATCCGCTTGGAGCTGAAGTGGAGATGCCTTTATTATTTAAAGTGGACTAGCTTGGCCTTCTTGACAAAGTGGGGATGGGCAGGAAGCTGCAGGCAGCTATTCTGTCTTTTTAAAAACATGTTTCTTCCTTTTCACATCCAGAGAAGTATTCTGCCTTTTCAATATTTCCTAGGATGTTTCATTTTTCTGGGAGAGGGATGGGTGATAACTTCCTACAGCAGTGTTTCTCAACCTTGGCAACTTGAAGAGGTCTGGACTTCAACTCCCAGAATTCCCCAGCCAGCGAATGCTGGCTGGGGAATTCTGGGAGTTGAAGTCCGGACCTCTTCAAGTTGCCAAGGTTGAGAAACACTGTCCTACAGAAAGAAACCTTGTCTTTAGCTCTCCTCAGTGGAAAAAAGAAAGCAGAAGCCACGGTCAAACCCGGCAGCTTTTTTTCCTTAAGAGTGCTTCTGCTGCCAAGAAAGGATTTTAAACGGGAGGAAGAACAACAAGGACATTCTCGGCATGCCTTGCTAATATTATTAGCTTTTCAAGCTACGTCGCTTCGAAGGGCGAGCGAGTGGCATCCGGTGGAGCCAATCGCGGGCCAGTCCTAGCATTCGCGAACCGGAGGGCCTCGTATAACCCCGGTAGCAAGTCTTGTGATCGGGCGCGGCCCCGACGCCCTGAACTCTATCTCCTGGCGCGAGTCCGGTAAATCACGTGCTGGGGGGCGAAAGGAAGAGGCGAAGGAGTAGCCCAGGGGCGTGTCTAAGGAGGCGGAGAAAGCCGAAGGATGACGCTCGGGCTAGAGCTCCGCGCTGATAGGCTGGCGTCGGGCGCCTCTCGTACGCGATTGGCTCTGCCTCCGGGAGGGAGGTGTGGACAGGTACTGGGAGGCCGTTGAGGCGGCGGCGGCGGCGGCGGCTGAGGGAGAGGGAGCCAGAATAGGATGGGGCACTGAGGGAGTCTGGAGGCGCCGCGGGAAGTCGAATAATGGCGCGGAGCAGTCGGGCTCTCGGCAGGGCTCTGGTGGAGAGGTTGGCAGTGCCTTCGCGTAGAGTAGCCCTCAGGTACGGCGAGAAGGGGAGCTCAGGTTGTCTGGAGACCCCCCCACCCCAAAGCCGTCACTTTTCTCTGCTCGGGCAGGAAAGTTTGCTAGGCGTCCGGTAGATTTGAGCGGGCGGCTAAACGGGTCTGCCGCCAACCGACTCCGCCGTCGTCGGAGGTTTCCGACGCTCCTTTCCCTGGTCACGAGCGCCGAGGGTGGTTCCCGTCGCCTTCGCTTTTTTTTTCCCTTCCCCGCCCGTCACTGTTCGGGAGTTTCCTGCCCGCTTCCATAGTCACACCGAGGCGCGGTTGCCTTCCTGGGGCTTCGTCCACCGGCTGGGAAAAGCCCCAGGACCCGCGATTGGGGAGCTCCCGATGAGCTTGATGCCCGGCTGGCTTTTGTGTCCCCCAATCATTAAGTGCCACCTTCACCCCTCTACCTAATTTTATCAACTTAATAGTCACCTTGATTGTAATGGGTGGTGGGTGGAATAGAAGTGACAAAAGGCTCCTGTTGTTTGCCATGACAGATTACTGTTAAAATGTACTAACATTAATAAACACTTTTGTAATAGAACAGATTGGATATCTCCTCTATCCCTGTGAGATTTGATTTCTCAATTAATTGTAGAACGCGTCAATGGTCTTATGGGGTAATCATCCATTTCTTAGTTCATTGTGCTCTTATTAGTATGCATGTGTCTCACAAATGTTGTAAAGGAAGTACATTATATATTTTAATGTATTATTTGCATGCTACGTTTAGTTCGCCATTTCATTGATAAAGAGCCAATTCCCTCTTCCCTAAGTCTTCTAAGTTTGATCTGGTCCAAATTATGTGTCTATCTTTTTTTTTCATTGATAAAGAGCCAATTCCCTCTTCCCTAAGTCTTCTAAGTTTGATCTGGTCCAAATTATGTGTCTATCTTTTTTTTCATTGATAAAGAGCCAATTCCCTCTTCCCTAAGTCTTCTAAGTTTGATCTGGTCCAAATTATGTGTCTTTTTTTTCATTGATAAAGAGCCAATTCCCTCTTCCCTAAGTCTTCTAAGTTTGATCTGGTCCAAATTATGTGTCTGTCTTTTTTTTCATTGATAAAGAGCCAATTCCCTCTTCCCTAAGTCTTCTAAGTTTGATCTGGTCCAAATTATGTGTCTGTCTTTTTTTTTTGTAAAGTTCTTTTCTTTTTACTTCTTTCAATCCAATTACCTATGAAGTACCTGGCTATCTGTTGACTTACACTTGTGTATTGTGGCGTGCTATCAACAGTATTCTAAAGCAGAATAAATACATAATATTGTCCTTCAGCTCTTGCTCTTTGGAGCCATTTAATGCCTTCATATTTTTTCTGAAACTTCAGACATATTTTAAAAACTTTATCCACCCTTCAAATCCCAGGCTTGAAAATGATAAAGAATATATTAGAAAATGCATACTTTCTGTCAAAGGAAATAATTCATATTGAACAGTGTTATATTTGAAAGAAGTAAAGGAAGTAAAGAAGTAGGTATTATAAGTGCCTTGGTTAAGAGCAGGTACTTAACTGTGTGTTAGCTAGTCAACCATCAAGAGAATGACATCAAATTGAATTTTTGTGATATTTATTACTAGGAATACAGTGTCAAAAGTTACATCTCTTAAGTTTCTCTCTTATGTGTAACTTTTTGTTTTGTTTTGCTGTTTCCATTTAACATGTAATTAGGAACTGTAAGCCATTGAGAAAGTGTTGGCATAATCTTTAGACTTTCCATGCACTTCTAAATGAATAGCATAGGGAATAGGGCTTTTCTTATTGGAGAAACAAGTATTGTATGCCTTTTCTTACATATGATATTACTCTAAAAGGGCTATTGGACACATTCAATATATGGTGGTTGCTCCTGATGTTATACTTATAAACCCTTCTATAAATTATTTCATATATGCTAAGTCTCACTTTGCTCTCTGTCAGTTGTATGTATTATTAGGTAGACCAGTTGGTAGGGAAAACATTGTGTAATGCTCTCCATTGAAATATCTGACAATCTGTAATTCAGTATGCAAATTTAATCTGGAGTATTCTTTTGAGCCTGGCAATGATTAATCATTTTAACAATTGA
The DNA here is from genome assembly GCF_051295495.1 of Thamnophis sirtalis. NCBI lineage: Eukaryota > Metazoa > Chordata > Lepidosauria > Squamata > Natricidae > Thamnophis > Thamnophis sirtalis. The sequence continues at coordinate 9,301,775 of NW_028261381.1, read as the reverse complement.
AGAAAAATATTAGTTTTAATCACGCTTTCTCACTTGCTTTCCTTATACTTGTTAATTTATTATTTATTATTTATTTATTATTTATTTATTAATCATAATACTTTGGGGAATAAGTCCTAAAACCTATCTAGAACCTTGAAAAAAAATCACACATAAAAAATACCTTAGCAAAGTAAAGCTGCAATTCTTTCCATATCAGATTATTCTGGTAAAATGGGAAAAGTTTGCTAATTTGCAAGTCTTTATCAAAGTAAAGATGTTTCCTTACTCATATCACTTGTGTTTTGATTGATGAAGGCATGGATGTTCCAATTTTCTCAAGGTCTTATCTGTACATAAAATGTTGTATTAATCTCTCCATTAGGTATTTCTCATCTCAGCACAAAGTTTGGAAAACACAGTGATTGTCTTGAAGAACAAAATTTTATTTTTTGCATTGTTTGCAAAATTAAAAGACTGTGATATTTCAGATATTCATGGTTTATGTTTTAGAATGGCAAAATACAATAATTGATATTTTGAGAATGTTATTTTATATCTGATCCTAGAATATACCCTACTTTCTGATTTTTACTGAGCAACTTAAGTCTCAGTAATTCTGTATTGTTCTTCTTCTATCTACTACTGCTTTGTGCATTGGCACACATGAAGACAGTAATGACCTTCACTTTTCCTGTGTTTCCGGTAATTCATAACTTAATATATTTTATATACATATGAAAGACAAAGTTTAAAACAATCTACTACAATCAGAATTGGGATACTACATGCTTGAATTAAAGATGAATAAAGTATAAAACTCACATTTTCTTTTACATTGCAGTATTTAAAAACTTCTATCCTAGTCATATTTATATCTACAAATGTGATTTATAGGTTTAACTAGTATTTTATGTTTGGATAACAGCAGTGAGCTGCATGCAATCACTTGTTTATTGCTTTGATACCCAGACGGGTATCAAAAGTGAACAAGCAGCCCTAAAAAGGGCACTTAATGCCCCTCCACCAGAGATATTATTTCTTCCTAAACATCCCACACACCTTCTTAAACTAGACAGTCACCTACATTTTCAATCATTAGAATCACATATCTTCAGTTAAATGTAAATGGTTCTTGCTACTTTTAATGTATCTGTATATTTACAGCTAACATGATACAAACATAACGTCATATAATCATCATATGATGACATTATTTTTCCAAAACTGACACTTGAGATACAATGAAGGATAGGGTGAACATTTCCTACTAAATATATCCCTCTTTCTACTGCAAAAATTTCCTCCTTTTTATTTATAAATTATAATTCATAATCTCGGAAGCAGAAAAATACATTTTATTCTTTGGCATGCTTATTTGTGGTATGCTTACATTTGATCAAGAAATACATCCTTTAATCTCCTACATCGCTAATTGAGGAAGGTCAAGTCCATTTTTAACTTCTGTTATGACTTCTTGATTCTAATGTTACAGTTCAGATTGATCAAGACTTTTGTGATTGAAAATAAAACTTTAGCCTTTGATTTAGTTAATAAGAGTTTCACAACTTCAATAACTGCAAAAATGAAACCCCTTTTAAATTTGCCTCCTTTAAAAACTGGCCTGACAAATTTATCAGATGTTCTGGTCAGTGTTATTTATGTTTAGAAATAGGACCCAAGCTGAAAAATGTGTTCTACTCCTGTTTTAAAGACATACAGTAACTATGGTAGTAGTGCCATTGCAGGAGCTGAACTTTTGGGTGGATATAGCATTTTATTATAAGATTACCATTAGCAAGAAATTGTTCATGCCTTCACCTCTGAATATAAAGTTAGCTAAATCTAAGCAAGCAGCATTTCTTACAATGTAGTATATGGCTATGGAAGAAAATGTTAACTGAACCAAATATTTATAATAGAAGACCCATGCCTTGTCGAATATGCTGATAAGTGCAAGAGACTATTTGAAAGGAAGAAAGCCTTAAAAAATATCACAGGTAGTCATCATTCTAACAGTTTGTATCTGCATACCTTATATTCTCACTGAAAACCTAAGACACTCCAAAAGAGAAACATAATGAAAAATGCTTTCAGCTTTCTGCTTAAGTTATGTTTTATAACTATAGAAGAAAGGCTGAATGTATTTGATTCTTGCCATCCTGACAGGAAACTTGCTTTTCAAATATATGAACCAAGTAGTGTGTGGCCTCAGATTGATTCAGAGCCAACTTTTAAGAGGGACAGCCTTTATATTGTACTGTTGCCAGGTTCTCTCATGACTGAGATATATTTAGCTTGTCCAAGGCATAAAAAGTTAACCTAATCCTGAGTCTGATTGTCCTTGTGTTACTCTTCATTTGTTTTCCCATCTTGTTGGCTCATCTATACTGTGTTAACCAGATGCCTGTTCTGATAAAAAATATTTAAATCATTCCAGGCATTTGACTTCTTGGGAAATATTGGTGAGCAAAACACCACTGCCACAGATACCAGCAAAAAATTGTGCCTTTCCAAGAAGAACTTACTTCAACTTCACTGCACCATTCGTGAACAAAAGGAAAGAATATTCAGAAAGAAGAATTATAGGGTTTGTATAAGAAAAATACATTGTACCATTACACAGAAGTAGATACTAATGGATTGCATTGATGAAAACAATCCTTCTCATTTTCAATTGCCTTTGCTCACATTGTTTATATAGCTAAAATGTATGCTTATCTATTTCATTTTTGAATTTCACACTTTAATTTGAAATCATTTAAGCATTCCTTAAATTTTATTTAATTTTTTCCCCATTATATGCTGTTGTTAATCCACTCTGAGCAGTTTATGGTCCTACTATATATAAACAAGATTAAAGTTCACAGGATATAATTTTTAGGGCAGCTCTACATTTGCAGAAGCAAATACAGGATTTATAGTTCTTTGCTTACAACGTAATTCTAGTTTGATATCATCGTTAGTTATTTATGAATGGGATATATTGCTCTTTTCTTGAGATAATGATATAGTATGGCAGTATATATAGTGTAGTGTATTATCCCATACAATCAGTTAGCAATATATCTTGGGTAGGTTTGTCAACATTATTGAATCAGCTCCATCATATGATGTTGGAGAACGTGCTATGCTTTCTCCAGAGATTTATGTGAATGTATGTATAGCTCTATTGCATTAGGGATAACAGGACAGGAACTTAATAGTTCCAATTGGCCTACCTGGGAGGTATTTAGAACCTGATTAGAAGTTCTGACAGTTCTGCCCCACAGTGATATGATCACACTTCAGGCATTTGGAAACTGTGCTAGATTTACAACTATTTTAAGTGTCCCATGGTCACATAACTGTGTTTTAAAAGGTTTTGCCAAAAAGCGGAGTTAAAACATTGGTGCACTTAATGTCCACTCCCAAAAAGTTCATAAACTCAGTGCAGTCACATGACCAACCTGCTTTACGAACAAGTTACAAAATATGATGGACAAGCTATTAGCTCACAGATTATCTCTACTATTGATGTACTCTTCTGGTAACAGGTCAGGGTGCTGTCCACAACTCCTTTCAATATGTTGCCTGAGAGTCTCATACTGGCTTATGAAACTATAGTTTTAAAAGTTAATGCTTATTTACTATCTACTCTCAAATTCATTTTTAATGAGCTCTGAAGATTGGTTTGCAGTTCTTTAATCACTTTGGGGAATAAAAACAAAGACCATGTACAATAATGAGTTAAATTATGGCCCCAGTTGATTGCTATTCTCTTTAATCAAAGAAGATGTACTATTTAACTATTGTATCTTTTTATTAAAAGTTTTTACCCTTTTCAAGGAAGTCAAACAGTTTGCAAAAGTTTTGACTACCAGCTTCTATTTACTTCTCATCCAATATATTTAACTTTTAGAATTAAAATACCCTAAATAATCCTTAATATCCTTGTGTTATAAGGAAATAGTCAAGGCTGAGAGGAGGTATGATTAAAATAAGGATTCTTTTAAAGGCCAGAATTGTATACACAAGATTACATTGGCTTCTGCTAAATCCATTGGGACTAAGTCTTGTGCAGAGGAAAAGTATGAACAGTTTCAGAGCAATTAAATACTGGAGTGACAGGCAGGATTGTGTCCTTGAAGTACAACCTTGTGTGAGGAAGCTAGCTGAAATTCCATATTTGTTTGAAGAATGATTGGAACAGTAAAGGGGAGGAGAGAAATAAAATATATTTTAACTACATATCTCTAATAATTGTATTTTCCATTTTGCATTATTTACTAGGTATTCTATGCAAGAAATGTATGACGTGGTAGCTGTTGTAAGCGAATACAAGAACTTTGTTCCTTGGTGCAAAAAATCAGACGTATTATCCAAACGTACAGGATACTGCAAAGCTAAATTAGAAGTAGGATTTCCTCCTGTGTTGGAAAGATACACATCAGTTATTACACTAGTCAGACCTCACTTGGTTAAGGTAATGCTTATTTGTTGTTATATGTAACTCCAAGTGTTCCCAATAGGGGATCTTGTCTAGCCATAATACCGAGAAATCTTGGGCTGGCTCTCCCTCTGATTACTCTTCTCCTTGTAAATCTGGATATAGCTTATTGCTTGGGAAGATATTTGGATGTAGGTAACTAGCACTAAACTGGAAAAGGATGTGGAGGGAAAGCTCTAAAAGCAAGTCTGTTCTAAACAGTAAACAGTATACCTATTCAGTGTATAAGTAGTTTATTTATTTAAATTTTTAAAATGCTCAATAGTCAAAACTCTCCGAGTGTTTTACACCCAAAAAAGAGAAAGTATACAATTTGAGTTACTACATATCCAATCAAATCAAATACTACATAAATGCACTGTATACTCCTAGTAGCAGTAAGGGGGTCATAACCTTGTAAAACAAGGTGAATTAATACATGTTAAAATATAATTAAAATGTTTTAAAAGCCTGTGAAAATAAAATGGTCCTCACTTAGCACTGGAACAACACGAATGCCAGTTGAGTCTACCTGGGGAAACAGACTCAGAAATTGCCCTCCCTGGTAAAAACCCATCTTTCCTCTTTTTTTGGGGGGGGGGGGGGTCTGGAGGGCCTCAGAAAATCTTAAGGCCCAATATAGGTACATACTAGAGAAAGTGCTCCTTCAGATAATCAGATCCAAAGCCTTGAAGTCTTTAAAGGTATTTTGCATTCGATCTAGAAATATACTGATAAGTCAGTGTAGACGATGAAATATTGGCGTAATATATTCATATCAGCCAGTCGCAGTGAATAGTCTAGCCACCCTAATGTTGAACCAAGTGAAGTTTCCAGACTGTTTTCAAAAGTAGCTGCACATACAGTGCTTTGCAATAATCCAACAAAAAAGTTACCAGAGCATTGCAAGGCTGTTTGGAAAAGGTCAGTTGATCATTCAGCCAAAGCTGTTGAAAGGCACTCTGTTCAAGCGAGGCCCCTGGGGCTTCTGACAATAATAGATCAAGAATCACCTCCAAACTGCAAATATGCTCCTTTAGGGTGAATGTGGATCTCTCCAGGCCAATCAGGGCACCACCCACTTGGATAGAATCACCATCAACAAATCTTGCCTGGATTGAGTCTCAGTTTATTGACTCTCATCCACTCCTTTACCCTGTCCAAACAATTAACTTTCCTAGAGGAAAAGGAGAGGCAGAGTTGGGTATCTCCATGTATTGATGGCATCTCAATCTCAATGGATGACCTATTCTAATGGTTTCGTATATATGTTAAAGATTAGCAGCTAAAATGGAGCCTTGAGGGACTATATAGCCCAAGTGTGATAATGCAGAATGGTAATTCCCCAGTGCTAGTTGGACATTCAAGTAGGAGTAGACCCCCATAGTACAGTGCTACTATATCCCACCTCAAATAACCTGTCTACGAGGATGCTGTAGTCCAGTGTTTTTCAACCTTGGCAACTTGAAGATGTCCGGACTTCAACTCCCAGAATTCCCCAGCCAGCATTCGCTGGCTGGGGAATTCTGGGAGTTGAAGTCCGGACATCTTCAAGTTGCCAAGGTTGAAAAACACTGCTGTAGTCAATAGCATTGAAAGCTTCTGTTTTATAGCCATGCCTGAAACCTACCTAAAAATCAAATCCATCCAAGAAAACCTAAAGTTTTAAATCTCCTGAATTTGCAAGTAGACTTTATTTTTCTTATACGAGGCTGGGTGGAAATGTCCTTTTAAACTCCCCTATATTGCTTGAAATTAAAGCAGAAAATCCAAATGCTTGAATGAATTGCAACAGTAGAACTACTGCAAGGTTCTTGCAATAGTCTAGTCATAGTTCTTATTCCTTGGTCTCTCAACTTCAGCAGTTAGATCCAGAATAGCAATAGCAATATATACCATTCCGTGGTGCTTTATAGCGCACTCTGGGCCGTTTACAGTGTCAACAGATTGCTCCCAACAATCTGGGTCATCATTTTATCAACCTCGGAAGAACAGAAGGCTGAGTCAAGCTCTAGCCTGTGAGGATCGAACTGCAAACTGTGGGCAGTTAGCCTGCAACAAAATGGGACAACTTGCCATGGCCAACTCATCATGGGACAATAATTCAATTTAATTATTTAAAATAATCAAAACATTTTCATTTTTGATATTCATTTCATTTTGTCCCTCCTTTTGCATCCCTTCTTTAATGATTCTGTTCCATCATGTCTGATATTTATGTAACTCTTACCCCATAGCGAGTTGGCCATGGAAAATTGGCTGTGTCCTAGACCTGCCTAGAATGCTGCATTCTAACCAATGCTCCAGAATAGCTTTTGTCGTGCCGAGATCATGCCATAACATACCTACCAAATTTATGCAAATAGTTTACACGTAATTTTTCACTCACATACCTTATGTGTGAGGTGATGGCAAACCTCTCTGTGGGCACATGCACCATCGCCAACTGCTTTTCTGTGTTCTGGTGCGCGCTGGCCATCTGGTCTTTGCGCGAAGACCAACTGGTCAGTATGCATGCACGCACGCACGGGAACCCGGAAGAGCAGTTGGCCGCCATGCACATGCGCACAGCCAGCTGCTCTCTTCTGGGTTCCAGCACTCTGACGTACACCCACACGCTCCAGTTTCAGCACTTAGTGGCGAAAAGGTTAGCCATCACTGCCTTAGACTATCATTGTTGAGATTATGCAACAGTTCCTCTTAAAACTATACATTAAATATTACCAGGAGTACCTCGCTTTAATTCTGCCAAGCCAATACAGTTCCTATAAAGTATAAATAATAATAATTATTTTTTTAAAAAAGCTATAAAGATCTGAATGATTCTTCAATTCTACAACTCTGAAGCTATCTAAAAGTGGCTTATAAGAAAGTAAACTTTTATCTTGTTTCCTAACTTGTCAATCTTCTTAAAGCCTCTCCCTTCCCAGTGTCATATTCTTCTTGTATAAGCTGGTATAATGACAGATACATTGCTGCATTATACCAGGTTAAACTAGTTCTGTTTGAATTTCTATTGTCTGCTGAAATTGGCACTGCTTTTGGATCATATCACTCCTATCTTAAGTACTGGTGCCAAGGGACTGAAGCTGGAAAATTCTTCCACCAGCTTTTTAGTACCCTTCTGTACTTGTTGAATATTTTCTATTTACCTCCAGGCTGTTTCTGTAATGCATACTTCAACTTATTTTGAGGCCCTGTTAAGATTAGGTTTTCCCCATAAAGTAATTGCTATAGTTGGGCCAACATGAAATAGATTTTTCAAAACCTGTCCTTCAGAAGATTTTTTTTAAAAAAGTCCCAGAGAGAAGAAATTAAAATAAACAAGGAAATTGAATGGACCTAGATTATATTTTCAAAGAAATTACCCATCTTCAAGTTGATTATTTTGCCAGTTGTTGGGTTAGTCTCTTTTACCCGAGAAAACACATTTGCAGAAGTGAAAAAATACTGTTGAGAAACAGTATGTTCAAAGGAAGCTAGATTATTCTAAGAGAAAACTCATTCATTTTGGAGTTTTTAAAATATTAATGTAATGTTCCTTTCAATTTTGCTCCATGCTGGGGAAAAAAAAAATCCTTGAGGTTATTGTGGTGATGATCATATAATATACAAAGTATCAAAGTTGAGACATTTTAAAAGTATGGGGTTCAAAGTTTTGTTTGCAATATACATTTACTTAATTTAAATTTTTCATAGGCATCCTGTACAGATGGGAAACTATTTAATCATCTGGAAACTGTGTGGCGCTTCAGTCCAGGAATTCCTGGCTATCAAAGGACATGTACCTTGGATTTTTCAGTAAGTAGCAAAATAACTCTTCTAAGCTATTGAGATCAGAGAAAAATGTATTTTTGAAACTATACCTGATTGCTGTATTGTCCTATATAAGTATTTTAAATATGTATTTTATTGTGCATGGTACAGAAGTGGCTTCCTTGGATAGAAAGAAAGTGACGAGACCAAAGTCATCCAGCTGGATATGTACCTAAGGCAAGACTAGACTAGAACTCATGAGCTCCCAGTTTCTGGCTTAGTACCTTAACCCAGTGTTTTTCAACCTTGGCAACTTGAAGATGTCTGGACTTCAACTCCCAGAATTCCCCAGCCAGCGAATGCTGGCTGGGGAATTCTGGGAGTTGAAGTCCAGACATCTTCAAGTTGCCAAGGTTGAAAAACACTGCCTTAACCACTCTGCCAGACTGGCTTTGTATAGTTCGCTTTTAATTATGATCGCAAAATTACTTTTGTGAACCATAATTTTTAGTTGCAGCAATCCAACTTTAATTAATTTGTTTTTAAGCAACGAAGAATGCTCATTTCCAAGCAATGTGTAATGTGCATGGAATAAATTATTCCACTAGCACTTGTAATTTCATTATCATTTCAATATTTTTATAGCATTTTATTCAAATAGTTTAGCTTTAGGTATTTTCAAGGTTTTTCCCTCAATATAGGTAGTTCTCAGTTACGGATAATTGAGACCATGACCATCGCTAAGTATATGCAAAATAATGTGGCTATACCACTTAGTGATGGCACTTAATTGCCATCATTAAGCAAATCCTGCACTATCATTAAGTGTGATGTCACATAGTTCTCATTTGCAACCTGCCAGCTTCCCCACTGATTTTGCTTGTTGGAAGCTTGCAAATGGCAATATTGGACTCATTCAATGCCATTGTAAATTCATATAGTCGCTGAATGAGTTTGTCATTAAACAAGGACTAACTTAGCTACCCTTAATGCTGTTGTATTGAACAGGAAATTGTCAGAACTGGCCAAATGATTGCCTATTATTGACAAAGGTTATTCTTTAGAATGTAGAAGACTAGTAAAACGCATCAGCGGACCAGTATACGTATTTATTTAAATATAATTAATTAGCCTTCTTATATGGAGATACGTTTCTTGGTTAGGTATTTTTAACTATGTGGCACTTTCGATTCTAAAGTAAAAAGGGTCCATATATGTGTGACCATATATAGGCATGCACATGATACCTGTTGGCACTTCCTTAGATTAAATGGTATTTAGGACTGGACTGCAAGACAGCTGTGTAACCCTAGAAAGCACAGCTGCTTTCAGTTACAGACAGGAGCTTTGGAATGCCCCCACCGTACCCAAAGGAGCACGAAGCATTTTGAATTGGAAATACATAGAACATAGCAAAACTAGAATGATTATGTGGGAGAAGGGATACAAAAGACAAAGTAATTAAGAAAGCATTGTATTGTGTGCAGACTACTATAACTGGGAAGTAAATTAATGTCACTGTTGAAAGTCCCGTGGTACTGATTTTGTCTATATATTGTTGAGCAGTACCACCCAATCTGAATGGCAATTAAGGTTAATGAAGATAAAATGATTCATGGCTAGAAAATTGTAATCTACAAATATTAGATTGAAATTGCAGAAAATGAGTGCCCAAATTTTCTTATGAACTTATAACTAGCCACTATTTCCCAATATGGGTAGATTAACATAAGAACAACTGCCTACTCATCTTAATCATTGAGGGGGACTGATAATTTGTTTTCCTTTACAGATTTCTTTTGAGTTTCGCTCCCTTCTGCATTCTCAACTTGCCACATTGTTCTTTGATGAAGTCGTTAAACAGATGGTAGCTGCATTTGAAAGAAGAGCAGGCAAGCTCTATGGTCCAGAAACTACAATACCTCGAGAGTTAATGCTCCATGAAGTGCATCATACATAAAGTAGTTTTGACATTTCTTGGGACACCATCTTCACATGAGAGATGTTTTTCTCATGCGGGCTTCCAATTACATGGGGCATTTTTTGCCAATTATGTATAATACTACTGTATAAAACATGCATGCAAGATGCAGGTGTACATAGACGCTTCAGTCAAGTGCAATTCTAAGGTGCTGGTAAGTTCACTGAGTGGCAGCTACATTTACAATGGCCTCCCCTCATCTTTTCAGCGTGTATAAAACTCAGCACTGTTACCAGATCTATAGCCTTATTTTGACAAAATGTTTAATATTTACTATTGAAATCAAGGTTAAGTTATTATTTTAAATGCATATTTAAGTTATTTTTAGTATTCAAAACTAGCTTTTAACAAGCAGTGTGCATTTCTATAAACAAGAGTTTTTGTAGTGCATAAACTTTAGTAAACAAACTTAATATGCAGTATTTTAGTAAGTTGTATGAATCCTACAGAAAGGGCTCAGATTCATCAGTACATTATTTAATATGGTACTGTAGTAAACTGTTGCAAGGTTCCAACAGGTAACTACCTATACTAGGGGGTCTTCTATGAATAATCATGAATTCTAGCTTTAAAAAACGTTCCAGTTAATGACAAACCATAATGCCTGGGGGGGTTTATGGCTCTCTCCTACCAGCAGAACTGACAGTGCTAACAAAGCACATTCCCCACCTTCCTCCATAGTTGGAAAACAAATTAGGAATAAACAGGAAAAAGAATACCACTGTTTGCCAGAGTTGGCTTCTGTAACTTTGGCATTAACTATAGTTTAAGTTAAAACAGTGTATTTGTTATATATTGCTGTACTCACCACTTGTAATAGTTTGATGGTTCTAGCTTGATTCATAAACATACTATTTGCCCTATGACTATTTTTGATACTATACACTCCTCTCATTTTTTATTTTCATAAATGTGAGAGTACTGTAATCTATGGTCAGCTGTATTCCTTACTACAAACTGTTTCGCAATGGTCATAAGCCCCATCATCAAATTAAACTCTCTGGAGCCTTAATCATGAAAAATGGTTACTCAGGCAAGAAAAGTTTGTAGATCAAATTGAAGTACAGCTGGATTCTAAATGGCTTCAGTGCAGTTCTAATTTCAGTCACAATGTTATCAAAACTGTTTTGTACTAGAAAGGCAGCTCAATCACTCTGCTTTCTGTTTTCATGTAGTTGAAGAAAAATAACTTGACAACTATTTTATATGAAAGTTTTAACTTTTGAAAAATAACCTTTCCTTGAAAAATAAGACTTTAATAATTAGTTATTGTAGTTGGCTATGAAATCCAAAAAATATTGTCTTGGAAACTTGGGATGAACAGATTATGTTGTGAATAAGTTAATACATACCATACCTTAGAGCAATTGTTTTATTACATAAAGTTTGTCACATAATTGTATATTTGTCTACTTTGTACACAATTTTATTCAGTCTTGCACACAATGACTTCTGCATTTTTTAGTGACAGCAGGCACCAATAAAGTCTTATTTAGCAGAATTGCAAGTGCTTCAACTGGTTTTAAGTTCAGAGCACAAGATTGGTACATGGATCTGCGCCCAATATCAGGAATGTACAAATGTCTTTATTCAAAGTACAAAATAAATTATCTGTAGGCATGGACAATGACTGTAAACAATCATACAACTGAAATGCAGTAACTGAATGTTACAGTGATTTTCTTTTCTTTTTTTTTAAAACACAGACCCTTTTCTGCAGTCACTATCCATCTTTTCTGACTCTGACCCAAGGTTCTCTTAAACTATCAAGTCATGCATTGTAGTTCATGATACACATCCATGTAGCCTAGGCGTTAGAACATACCGCCTCCCATTCCTCCCCCCATTCCTCCCATAGCAGCAGCAGCATCCTTCTCTTCTTTGGGGATTTCAGTTACAACGGCTTCAGCGGTAGATAAAAGGGAAGCTACTCCTGCAGCATCCATCAGCGCTGTTCTCACAACCTATGAATGGATTAAGAGCATGCTGTAAAAGATGGAAACACTATCTAAGAGCACCATCCCAGAATCATTGGGAAAATTTGGTATTTACCTTTGTTGGGTCAATAATGCCTTTTTCTACCATGTTCACGAAGTCACCAAGCATTGCATCATAACCGATCTCAGACGAGCTTTGCATGATTTTCTCAACAATCAGTGATCCTTCAACTCCTGCATTCTTGGCAATAGTCATAGCTGGAATTTTCAGTGTTCTTCTTATAATCTCTATGCCTAAAATGAATGAGTTCTGGTTATTATAAAAACGGAACTACACTAATTTCACTGCTGATGATGGAACCAACATTGACCGTTATTCAGATACATTGCCTATCTTTCCAAATGAAGACTTCCGAGTATAAAATTTCCAGTCTGTACCTGGAAGTTAATTTTGTAAGATCCTTTCATCTGTTTTCCAGCTCTCAACAAGTTCTGCGATAGTTGAAGTAAATTTCTGAAGGTGAGAAAAGACAGCTACACGGGGGAGAAGAGAGCGCACTATAGGAAATTTGGAAGTTACTTAAAATCTTAAGTGTCCAAGTAAGTGCTAGTAACTGGTATTAACTTACCAGTTTTCTGATCTTCATTGACTGGAGTCAAAGCATCCAATGCTGGAATACAACGGAGCAACGCACAGCCACCACCTAGGACTATGCCTTCTTCTACAGCAGCACGAGTGGCATTCAGGGCATCAGTGACTCTGTCTTTCTTCTCGTTAACTTCAATATCACTTGTTCCTCCAACCTAAGAAAAATCCCTAATTATTAAGTCCTTAACAGGTAGTTGTTGACATGCAACTGTACTGGAGCCCCCCCATCATGGTCATTTTGTTAAAACAGTCGAAGTGGCCAGTCATCTGACTAATACAATTTTCCTTTTTTTGTGGTGGTCATTAAGCTAACCAAGAGTTTGTTATGGTGTGGGTTTGCGCAGAAAATGAGGTGGCGCAGTGGTTAAATGCAGCACTGCAGGCTACTTCAGCTGACTGCAGTTCTGCAGTTCAAATCTCACCGGCTCAGGGTTGACTCAGCCTTCCATCCTTCCGAGGTGGGTAAAATGAGGACCCGGATTGTTGTTGGGGGCAATATGCTGACTCTGTAAACCGCTTAGAGAGGGCTGAAAGCCCTATGAAGTGGTATATAAGTCTAACTGTTATTACTATTGCTATTCAGCAAAACTATAAGTCAGTAAGGCAACCTCTGTGGTGGCACAGTGGCTAGAACACAGTCCTGCAAGCTACTTCTGCTGATTTCTGGTTTGGCAGTTTGATTCTGGCTGGCTCAAGGTTAATCGAGCATCCTTCCGAGGTTGGTGAAATGAGGACCTAGATTGCTGAGGGCAATATGCTGACACTAAACCGCTTAGGGCTGTAGCACTGTGAAGCAGCATATAAATCAAAATGCGATTGCTATGCTGCAAATGGCCATAAATGTAGCCATGTTACTGAATGCCCAAAGTCTGATCACATGACCACGAATAAGGCCTGACGGGTGGAACTTCGAATCTGGGTAATAAGTCCACTATTTTGGGTTGGTTGTAACAGGTTTGCTAAATGACTGCTCTGAAGTTGAGGGCTACTTGTACTTAGAAGTTATCTGCAAAATCCAGAAATCTGAACGACTCTGGGAAAGGCAACTTCTATGATTGGAATGCTGCTGTTCAAGAAATGTTACAGCTCCCTTTGACATAAAAACAACACCTAATCACACTAGTTATCAGTTCTGTGGTACGGTTAAGTATTTTACTACCGTTACCACTTAAGAAACTCCACCTTCTTCAGTTTTAAGAGATGCCTTAGGCCACAAATGAATATTGAGTTCAAGGAATCATTGCTGTCATGAACTACATTTGAGATGAGTGAAGTCTTCCTGCATGTTGTTACGTTTTCACAAGTCACTTTGAACAAATTTTTAAATCAACTATGCCCAACCCAGGGTCTTCTGGATATGATTGATCAGTGGTCTCCAACCTTGGCAACTTTAAGACCTGAGGACTCCAACTTCCAGAGTTGAGGCTGAGGAACTCTGGGAGTTGAAGTCCACAGGTCTTAAAGTTGCCAAGGTTGGAGACCACTGAGCTAGATAGTTAATCTCTCGTGGATCTTACACTAGGCTGTAGTGTTAATCAAATCCCAAGCATGCTGAAGCCATTTATACTCCTCCTATTGATTTATTAAATTTGCATGTGCCAAGTTAAAACAAAGTAGGCCAAATCACCATAAAAAGATGAAATTACATTAACTTGATTTTTACCCAGACGGAAAAGGTCACAGCACACCTACTTTTAATACAGCTACTCCATCAGAAAGCTTAGCCAGGCGCTCGTTCAGCTTCTCTTTTTCATATTCACTTGTTGTGGTTTCCAGTTGTTCAATTATTTCTTGAATCCGTTTTTCAATCTGAGTCTTGTCACCTTTGCCTTTAAGCAATAAGCAGTCATCTTTGGTTACAATGACTTCTCCAACTTTACCAAAGTCGTGAGGCTGAACATCTTCCAGATTTATACTTAAACCTTCCTCGCCAAACACCTGAAATAGGTTACAAAGGTTTTTGTAGTTGCAATTGTATAACTGTTTAATAATCACTACTAAACAATCCCTCTTTATTTGCTTCATTAAGATTTCTTCAGTACTCCTATCTAAAAGTTTCTCCCAAATTAAAGACATTTAACTACATGTCATATAATCATTTACAGCCCAGGCACTTCAACAGGGTACATTTTTTCAACCTATATAGCTCAGACAAAATTATTAGTTTCATGCTTGCACGTTGAAGAACCCACACAGGCTTCAGTGTTATCAGTTCAGAGTTGCGGTTCACCCACAAAAGGGCGAATGACAAAAGCGCGCCTGACTAAACCGCGGTGACAAAACCACGAGTTCTAAAGCGCGCCGACAGAAGCGCGCTCTAACCCTAACCCTTAACTTAAATCGCGCTTCTGTTGGTGCGCTGATGACATCGCGGTTTTAGCGCCGCGGTTTTGTCATGCACGCATTTGTCGGGTCACGCAGAGTTGCAGCAGAGCATACACTGGCTCCTACTTCACAACAAGAAAAGCCCTTTACTTGCAAAGTAGATAGTTGGTTTTGATTGTTTCTGAGTGCTTTCAAGTCAGTGTTGACTCCTGGCTACTGCCTGGACAAGTCCCTGCAGTTTTCTAGCAAGATTTTTTTTAGGAATAGTTCACCCTTGCTCTCTTCTTGGGACTGTGAGCGAGTGACTGGCCCAAAGTTGGCTTGCGTAAGAGAGAACTAGAACTAAAATCTTCTGGTTTCTACCCTAATGCTTTTAACCACCCCCCCCCCAAACATGGGTTTTCTATAAGCTAGATAGCTGGTTCCACCACAAAACTGCGGACGACAAAATCGCGCTCGATGAAAGCGCGTATGTGACATCATCACAGCGCGACGAAAACATCGCGCTGTGATCGATAAATGTAAAAATAAAGCGAAAACCTTACCCTAACCCCCCCAAACCTAACCCTAACCCTTAACCTAATGCTAAACCTAACACTAACCCTTAACCTAACGCTAAACGTAACCCTAACGCTCTAAACCTAACCTTAACCCTTAACCTAACCCTAACCCTTACCTTTATCTGAATCGGCGTGCTTTAATTTTATTTTTATTTCAATTTTTAATTTTTTTCGTCGCGCTGTGATGACGTCAAATGCGCGCTTTCGTCGAGCGCGGTTTTGACGGGTCACGAGATAGCTGACCTTAAAATGATGGGGCCCATTTATACCATTGCATGAACTGAGCACCCGCGGTTTAAATCTCAACGTACATGACCTTGTAGACCTAACACTTTTGTCTACGAGGAAGTTCAAAATTTCCATTGCTAAGCAAGACAGTTAAGTGTGTTTTGCCCCATTTTGCGACCTTTCTTGCCACAGTTGTTACGTTAGTAACATATCAAGTGAATCTGGCTTCCCCACTGACTTTGTCAGAGGACCGCAAAAATGAATCACATGACCCCCGACACAGTTACTGTCTTAAATACATGCCAATGTGCCAAGGACAAGCATCTGAATTTTGATCACGTGACCATGGGCACAATTGTAATGTGAAGAATGGTCATCAGTTACTCTTTTCATTACCATTTGAAAAGTCATTAAGTGAATGGTCTTAAGTTGAAGACTCCCTGTAGTATATTCACCTCTAGTCTGCTTTGGCATAAAACACCTTCCCAAATTCTCCTTTGATATAAATAAGGAGCAAATATTGCAATAAGTCAAGTATATAATAAAAGTAGGTTAGAATCCTACATCTCTAGATATGGTACAAATACAGATGTGTCAATTTTGCATTAATGCTGCCAATTTTCTGCTTTTCATTTCTTTTTAGGTTTTACTTACAGCGCCACCAGTAGCAATTGCCATATCCTTAAGTTGATTTTTTCTATTGTCACCAAACCCAGGTGCTTTTACTGCAACAACCTGCAGGCCAACCTTCAATCTGAGAAAGAAAATCAATAAGCGCTGTGCACTTTAAATCTGAAATCTTTTTAATACTTCTTAGTCCAAGATACCTCAACATACAATTTTAATTAGAACTTATTTTAATATGACAATTTAACTGAACCGATTGGACATTGTTTACAGACCCAAATAACCTGTGATATAAACTGCATTCCTGATTTCCAGTAAAGATCCAGTTTCCCTTCCCGAGAAACTTTTTAGACCAGTTCTTAACCTTCTTGTCCTATGGACAAAAGTCTGGGAAAACCTATAGACCAGTGTTTCTCAACCTTGGCGACTTTCAGTCCTGTGGACTTCAACTCTCAGAATTCCCCAAGCCAGCTATGCTGGCTGAGGGATTCTGGGAGTTGAAGTCCAAAGGACTGAAAGTTGCCAAGGTTGAGAAACACTGCTATAGACCCTTTCTCAAAATGTATTTAAAATAAAATCCATACAATAAATATTACCAATTATTCTGAAATATCTTTATTAAAATATTAAAAAAACAACAGGAATATAACCAAGTAATCAAATGTGCTTTGATTGAAATCAATCATAAAATTATTCTTTTTAAGGATATAATTGTGAGATTTATTGAAGTTAACAAACATCTTAGGAATTTGAAAGCCATAAATTACGTAGGATAAAGAAATCATTTGTTTATTTGTATCCAGTTTTATTACTTTTATAAATAACTCAAAGCAGCAAACAAATCCAACACATCTTCCTCCTCCTGCTGCTTATTTCCCCCACAGCAATCCTGTGAGGTGAGTTGGGCCAAAATTGTTTAATGAATAACTAAATTTAAGGTAGAAATTGGTGAAGATAAAGTTGTAATTTTTCCCATCCACATTTGCGGATCCAGGTTAAAAACTTGTGCTTTAAAGGAATACCAATTTTGTTTAACTACAGATTACCATAAGTTTGCAGCATCAGTCTCAACTGCAAATAGCTAATCTTTCATTTTTTTGCATGGTAATACCAAAATCATAACTACTATACAGTTATCTTTACAGCTGCTATGTTTGTTTGTTTATTTCATTTGTATGCCGCCCTTTTCCCCAAGGGGACTCAGGGCGGCTCACAACTCAAACAAGGGAAGGGGGATACAGACAATTTGACAACAACACAAAACAATACATAATTTAAAAGCGCAACAATCATACCATTCGAGATAGGGGCAACGATTCTTTAGCCCCAGGCCTGTTGGAACAGCCAGGTTTTAAGGGCTTTGCGGAAGGCCTGGAGGGTGGTGAGGGTTCGAATCTCCACGGGGAGTTCATCCAGAGGGTCGGAGCAGCCACAGAGAAGGCTCTCCTCCGGGTAGTCGCCAGTCGACACTGGCCGGCGGATGGAATTCGGAGGAGGCCTAATCTGTGGGATCTAATCGGTCTGGTGGAGGTAATTGGCAGCAGGCGGTCTCTCAAGTACCCAGGTCTAATACCATGAAGGGCTTTATAAGTGACGACTAGCGCCTTGAAGCGTATCCGGAGACCAATAGGCAGTCAGTGCAGCTCGCGGAGGATAGGTGTTACGTGGGTGAACCGAGGTGCACCCATGATCGCTCGCGCGGCTGCATTCTGGACAAGCTGAAGTCGCCGAATACTCTTCAAGGGCTGCCCCATGTAGAGCACAAGTTATTTAACTGTCTTGTTAAAATAGCACATAATTGTTTCAGAATTCCTACCACTAATATCAAGAGCAGGGTTTCCCTGCTTGTCAGACAATAATGATTATCCTTGGGTTCTGTTCTATTACTGCAGGATAAAGTAAATATCATGCATGAACTTTTAGCACTTTGCTGTCCCCCACCCCCTTTTCAAAATCTGCTCCCAAATGCTTCCACTAACACAAACATATCACAAATTATTCTTCAAGGGAGACAACTTCCTTTGTTAAAGCTGATTGTATGAATGCAATTTCTTTTATTGAAAATATTTTGGAAAAAGTGCATTAAATACATACATACATACATCAAACCTACCTGTTTAGTACAAGTGTGCTGAGGGCTTCTCCATCTAGATCTTCAGCAATAATGACTAAAGGCTTACGGTGATTATTTGCAATTTCAAGAGCTGGTACTATGGATTGAACGGTGGAAATCTTCTTTTCACTGATTAAGAGATAAGCATCTTGGAATTCACATTTCTGTCCTGCAGAGGAACATAATAACAGAGCAGTGGCAACACATCTGGAGTCTGCAAGAGGCCCTCCAGTGGCAATTGTGAAACATGCACATTCAAATTCCATGCAAAGATGGATCCACAAAGCTATCTTGATTTTTACCTGAAAGAAAATTTCCATTATGGCACCCTGTAGAAATGCCGGGTTCACAATTACCACAATAGTTGTTATTGTTGCATGTATAGTCAGCTAGATGTCTAGACTGCATTCAGCATTTTTGTCCATGTATGGAGTCCTTTCTAATGACCTGGCATAGGCAGATATTGTTTTAATAATAATAAAGGCTTAACCTGCAAATGTAAACTGTTCCAAAAAGCCGCCTTTTGTAACCAATGGATGATTTTCTCAATGCCAAGGAGTTCAAGTGGTGCTCCAGATATAGATTGAAGAAAGCACCTATCACTATTGGTACTGCCTTTCCTTTCTTTTGCCGCAGTCATTCTCTTTTTATTTGCAAGTCTTTCTCTTTTGCATTTTCTCCAGTTTTTTTTCTCTCTTTTGCTATCTCCAGGTATTGCCATGTCCAGTATTCTGACTTTTTAAATCTGTCTTATTGACAGAATTGTTAAGTCTGGAAGGTTGCATGGCATGTACTTGTCGGTTTGAATTCTAAATCCCAGAACATTTTAGTTCCTTCATTTCATATTGTTTTGTTTATTGTATGTGGGAAATCTATAGTTAGATTAACAGTTTAAGGCTGATAAAAACTTAATACTAAAAGTGAAATGCATAATTAAAATACTAAAAAACTGAAAAGTTACATTCAGAGTATGACAAAAAGAGTACACTTTAACAATATACAATGTAATCATTTAACAGATTCCATACTTCCTTAGGATCCCCACGCCCAATATTAACAATATCTTGCCCAACTGAGGTCAAGATATTGCTACATTTTGTAGCAAAACATGCTTGAATACAAAAATAAATGAATAGGACCAGGGGAGGTCATGAATTAGTTTATTCCTATCATGAAAACAAAAAGACTGATGGATAAGAACAAGACATGTGGTTCAATTAATGGCATCTTACCTTTGGCTGTATTAATGAAGTAGGGAGAGATGTAGCCTCTATCAAACTTCATACCTTCAATGATTTCCAACTCATCGTTCAAAGTTTTTCCATCCTATTTTTTTGAAAGATTTGGAAAATTAACTAGTCTTGTTGGAAGTCAACCACACTTTCCTATTCACTGAGTAATTTAATTTAATTTATTAGATTTATAGGCCGCCCAATCCCGGAAGACTAGGAGTAAGAGGAAAATGCTCAATTTGTAATAATTGAAATTACCAAACCCAGTTTAATTTTGGTACATAACATATGCATCTTATTCCCCAATTTAAATCTTCTATTAACAAATACTATGAAGGCATCATAAACATCATACTTCGCTTTTCATTAGATGCTCTCAGTAAATCTTAAAATGCTATCGTAAAACAAACGTAATATAAGGAGCACAGGGTTTTATTTGTGCAACCCTTACCTTCACTGTAATAACCCCTTTCCGTCCAACCTTCTTCATGGCATCGGAGATTATGTTACCAATTTCTTTATCCCCATTTGCTGATATTGTGGCAACCTGCATAGATAAATTATATATTACATTCTCTAGGAAATTAAATACAAAATTCTCATTTTAAAAAGTTGGTAACATGACACCACACCACACATTTAAAGAGTATGTTTCCAAATTAGGAGATTTTATTAGGCATATTAAACAGTGTAGCCCAAATAATATAGCCATTTTTCAAAGCACGTTGGAAAACAGAATCAGTTGCTTGAGGCTGAGATGACATTACCTGAGCAATTTCTTCTGGCGTTGTGACTGGCTTGGACAATTTCTTCAATTCATTAATCACAGCCTCCACAGCAAGCATCACACCTGAAAAAACAAAAAGGTATTCATTTAAATAATCAACAGACCTAACAGTAAATAGATATTTAAGAGATATTGTCCTCACATTCTCCCCATATCAAAGTTATTATGGTAAAATCTCTCTCCCTGTTACATATACACAATTTTGTCTCAAATAAATAGACACCAGTCTATTACTATGACGACCATATTCAAATCTGTTACCCATTCAACATTATCCAGCACTGTAATAGTGAAGGGAAAATGGACATAGTCATTTAAGACAGCTGTATGGGAGGAAGAGTTTAGAAACAGTGCTGTATCAAGAGTCAAGAAATTTAAATCAGAGCCTCATACTCTTTATAACCGGTATGTAAATATTTGGGTTTGTATGACTCCAAATGATCTAGCTACAGTTAGATTACAATCCACACAATTATGAAAATATACAGCCGTGATGGTGAGCCTATGGTCCGTGTGCCACAGGTGGTACGCAGAGCCCTTCTGCAGGCACATGAGCCGTTGCCCAGCTCAGGTGCAAAGTGCATGCGTCTCCCGCCAGCCAACTGATTTTCAGGTCTCTGCCGCACATGCAGGAAATGTGCACACATGCTTCGGAGGCAGTGCACACACTCCACGCTCTGTTTTTGGTGCAAAGAGGCTTCAGGGAGGGCCTCCAGAGCCCGAGGGAGGCTGTTTTCATCCTCCTGGAGGCTTCAGTAAAGCTAAACATGAAAAACAGGACTCTCGGAAGATTTTGGCACACGATGACAAAAAGGTTAGCCATCACTGATACATAGAATACTTTATCAAGTATTCTATATATCAGTAACACCATGCACATATATATAGCAAGTAACATCATGCACAGATATCTATGTGTTTCACTTTTCCTTGATAATTATGGAAGCACTAACAAAAGTGGCCTATTTGGAAGCACTTTGAAAAATCAGTTTTGAATCAAGTCTGACTACACCTTCTTTTACCAAACTCGTATCGGAAAGAAGGTTCGTATTACCTCTTCTAATTTCCACTGGATTTGCTCCTTTACTGATCTTTTCAAATCCTTCCTTGGCAATTGAACGTGCCAATACGGTCGCAGTAGTTGTACCATCTCCTGCCTCTTCATTGGTGTTGTTGGCAACATCTTGAACTAGTCTTGCTCCAATGTTTTTGTACTTGTCCTTCAAATCAATGGCCTTGGCTACCGTCACACCATCTTTTGTCACCTTTGGGCTTCCCCAACTCTGTTCGATAATTACTGTTCTTCCCTGAAATAACATAGGAAGTTAAATCACTGGCCTGCAGAGCTTATATAAAATTTAGGTTCCATTCAGATCTCTTGATAATGATTCGACAATATTTTTTACAACAATTAATATACTAGTTTAAATGTTATTAAGACATACCAGAAAGGCATCATAATTAATTATGTCTTACTGTAGAATATGAAACAAAATATTTGGAACTCCCAAGTAAACAAGAGCTGGAAACATGCTAGCAGGGCTAAAGGTGAATCATATACCGATTTGAAGTTCAAACGGGAAAAAGTTATGCACAAAGTTATGCATCTGCAAATACAGTGTACAAAAATCAACTCACACACAAAAGAAGCCATGTCCAAGGAAATATGCAACAATACAGTCATACTAAGGAGTAAGTTTGTATTTGTTTAAAGGAGTATTTTTATTCAAAATGATTCACTTGACAATTTTATGTAGAAATAGTGACAAAATTGAGTCCGGTCACATAGAATTCCAGGCTCCATTGTGGTCATTACGTTGAGGGCTACTTATTACTGACCATACAACTGTATAGTTGGGCCTGCTGTTGATATTATAATCTGTTGTAATATAGTTCCTTGGTCACCCATGGCCCAGTGGATAACAGGGCATGCGCAGCCACGCTGAACCACAGGAAACAAACTCCATAACATCCTGATAGTTCATAACATAACATCCTGAGATGTGCCCTACCAATGACGCCCAGGATTTGACCATATATAGACAGAACTTCCCTGAGCAGTAGATTAGAAATTGTACTTTTACAGGTTGTTTTTAATCACATGCTGATTGCTCCTCCTGCCTTTGTCCTATCTCAATAAAAGGGGCTCTCAGACCCCCAATCTGGGTCGCTCCATCCCGAGAAAGACCGTGTCCGTGTCTTTTCTCCACATTGGCCTCATGGATGACCCATGGGAACATCACATTTGGTAGAAGAGGATGGATACTTCACTTTATACTAGAGCAATTCAGGGGGAGAATTTCACAAGGTTTTTAAAAAAAATTCATTTAATTAATTTGATATCAAGAATGCTAAATTTATACGGAATGTTGCATAATCTTGCTTGACAGCATATTCTAACATGCCACAGGGAAATACATTTCAAAACATTGTATAGAAAAGTGTTAATTAAAATGTAACTGGTACAATAAAAATGAAATGTATTTAAGTCCAGTGATTTCCACATAATGTATTTTATTTTCCTGCTGAAATTATACTGTCACTTCAGATAAATTAAGTCACAAAACTATTTTGGATTTTGCTCTTCATCAAATCAAGACACTTCACCACTAAACATCTGAAGAGTGCTGGACTTATTTGTTCCAATACCTTTGGTCCCATAGTGACAGCTACAGCATCAGCTAGAAGATCTACTCCCTGCAGCATAAGAGCTCTGGCTTCTGCTCCAAATTTCACATCTTTTGCATAGGCTCTTGTAAGGTGTGGGGCCAGAGCTCTGGATACCGGCCTTAGTTGACGTAGCACTGATGGTAAACGCAGCATTTCTATAAAAAATACATTGAAGAATGCAAGTCAATGTCAACATAATCAAGAATGAAAACAGATCATAATCATGCCTACTATATGCCAAAATATTCTTTCCTAAACTGATACACAACGGATATGCTGGGCCAGAAATTCCAAATTCATTCCCAACATGGTTTAGAAGAGTTGCACAATACGGTAAGTCTATGAGCAGTGACTCATCAAAATAGGATTGCCTTTTTAAAATGGCAAATAAATTATAGAACATATATAACTAGCAAGATCAATCACTACAGTAGGACTACTTATGCCAAATTCAATGCCCTTGAATTCAACTCACAGGTCACTACCATGAAAAGATATCACATATTGTCTTACGACTTTTTAAAGGATTATATATTGATATCCCAACTTAATTTTTAAAATATAAATAGGTGAACATTTCTTCATCCTATTTCCCCCACAACAACCTTGTGAGGTGGGCTGGGTTGAGAGAAGTGACTGGCCCAAAGTAAGCCTGATTTCATGTCTAAAGCCAAATTCATTCTCCTAGTTTCTAGCCTGATGCCTTAGTCACTAGAACAAAGTGGCTATTAAAGGATTTTTGAAAATGTATTTTATTGTCAACCAGGGAGATAGGAATATGGATTCAGGTGTTAATTCCAACAAATCTATTTAGTACTACTTAATAAAAGTCATTTTGGACCAGCACAATCAGTACTAGCGATACTGTGGCTCATCTACATAAAGCAAGTGGGCTGAAGCAGTTCATGGTTTATTTATTTATTACTTTCCATTATATGAATATTTTGTGTTTGAAACACCAGCAACCATTTTGTAAGAGTGCTCGTTAACATTCCTCAAAATGCCAAATCTAATGCAAAATCGTTGATAATCTGCTTTAAACCGTAATAATATACAATAGTCGCATCCTATCAGAAATCATTTTTTAAAAAGAAATACAGGAATGAATGATAAAGATATCGCTTGTTCCTCCCCTCCCATTTCATCTTGGAGCAAAATGCACTGGGAAACAGGCTTAAGGTGGTATCTATGGACTGGTATCAATTTAAAAGAACATCAAAGCATGAAAGGCAGCTTCTCGGCCACTATCATTAGAAAAAAACGCAAAGGGGGGGGGAGAAATAAAAGAAAAGACGGCGAGGGAAAGGAGAGAGTAAAGTCTACTAACAAATCAAGCGTATCTCACACGTGCTTCATTCATTTACCAGGTCGGAGGACAAGGTCAAAAGAGCAGCAGCGCCCCCTAGCCTTCGGACAGCGGTACTACAGTCCGTAAAACTTGCAGCTCACCAAACCTTTTGAAGTACCGAAGAAACTCGTGGGTGCATTCAGAAGACTCCCCTCCCCCTCCCTTATCTTCACGGGTGCGTGTTGTGTGTGTGTGTGAAGCATAGCAATTGCAGGCCGCTACCTTGAGATCCACCGTCTTTAAGGTTTGGCTGGGCTGCCTTAAGTCCCCTAGATCAGTGTTTCCCAACCTTGGCCACTTGAAGATGTCCAGACTTCAACTCCCAGAATTCCCCAGCCAGCATTCGCTGGCTGGGGAATTCTGGGAGTTGAAGTCCGGACATCTTCAAGTGGCCAAGGTTGGGAAACACTGCCCTAGATCCACTAACCTGACGCCCTCCAGCAGCAAAGGACTTGCCACCACCGCGTAGATCCGCTGGAAGCCGTTACCTAACCCCAGGGGAGTCTATAAACGCCGCCTGCGGACAGCGGGCCGGTCGGGGAAGGGCCAAGGCTGATCGAAATGCAACCGAGAATTCGGCGGGACTACGCACCAAGACTCACGATCCCCCCCCCCCGCCCGCTCCTGATCAGCCTGACCCGCAATCTAAGCCGCCCCGCCAGTCCTGCTGTTCCGCAGCCTTTGGCCTTTTGCAAGCCCTTTGGATGCCTCGGACTACAAATCCCATTTTTTGGAAGCGCACCAAAGTTGGAGGGGGTGGGTGGGCGAAAGGGGCAGGAGGATGACTGGCAGGCAAGCAAGCAGGGCGCTGGGTCATTCCGTCCGAACGGGAGAGGGACACGTGAAAGTTGCACGGATTCTCCCATTGGGTTTCCCCGCAGCCCTCCCCGGTCCTCCTCCATCCTCCTCCTGGCTCGGGTCCCCCGCTTTACCTGTGGTGGGCGCAGGCAACAGGCGAGATACCGCAGCACGAATGAAGGTGGCTCCTCTCGAGCACTCGCGGGGGCTGGAAGCAAGCGCGGCGCTCTCACCTCCCTTGCACTGCCCCACCTCCTTTCCCCCCACGTGAAAGGCTGGCGCGGGAGGTTCGCCCGGGAACGAGGATAGCGGCAACTCTGCCGGGCCCGCCCACTCCATTGCGCCACGCCCTCTCGGCCTTCATTCGCGAGGGAAGGGGGCGGAGCTTCCAGGAGCCTCCCTGCGCTGATTGGCCCAGTCCTCCCAAGGCTTCGTGACTGATTGGTTATACAGGTTCCCGGGCTCCGTACTTCCAGAATTTTCTGGAATGCCCATGCTCACCAAAGGTCGTGCTCAGGGTTACATCACTTCCGGGCATGCCTCGCCTCGTTCGGGTGGTTAAAAACACCCGAATTCAGGGAGAGGCAAACGCGGGAGTGAAACAGTGAAGGGATTGACACCGCGTTGTGGGGGGGAACGAGGAGAAATGTAAAAAGGCGGCGTTTGAAAGGGAAAGCCGAGCGTTTCTCCCGCCTGGTGATGGCACGGGAAGCAGTTTCCCCCCACCCGTGAGTGGGTGTGGCAGGCGCATGCGCGTTCCCTGACCCTTTCACGTGGGGGTTGCGCCGCCGAGGAGCAGGGGGAGCGCGCGCCAGGGCAGCGGCAGGAACCCAGGAAGGGAAGCGTTGGAAGCAGCCGGCATGGTGAGTGATTGACGGGCTTCTGCCGCGCGACCTCTCGCCACCCGTGGAGGAAAGAAGCGAGGGAAGTGGAAGGGAACGAACCTTGAGACCCTTTTCTGGCCTTGCACGATGCGGGGTCTCCATGAGCTCCACCCTGTCTTCTGCCCACTTGTAGACTTCTAACCTAAGGGTAGAGGACACCGGAAGGTTATTCCTGCCCTCTGGTTCTTCGGGATCCTTTGGCTGGATCCTATAAGAGATGCTGGATGAACTCTTGGTTTGCGTTAAAACAAGCGATAATGCAGAAACGGGAAAGACTTAGATACGGAAATATTTGGGAGATTATGTGGAGGAAAGGTTTTGCACGTGTCTTTGTCTTCCTCCTCTATTGTTTGAGAGTGGCGTTGCACATGACTAAGACCCCTCTATAAATAATATTCGCTATAAATAACATTCGCCATAAATCAACTCTGGGTTACCAGGCAGAAGTGAGATGTTACTTAACTTCTAAAAAGTTATTTGGCCAAAATTTATTTTGCGCCTGAGAACATTACTACGCCCTCTGCGATGGGATTATTCATTCAAGAATAAGTCTAGTTGGGATTTTTTCCTCCTTTTCATTTAATATTTTTGCTAAAACCGAGGCATCATCCTAAAAGCTTTGTTCTGTTCACGCTGGATTTTGAAATACGCATGTTTGCATATAGCGCATCTGCAGCCAGTTCTTGTTGAAATGAATATCCCACCGATATTATATTATTATTATTATATATATATATATATATATATATATATATATATATATATATATATATATATATATATATATATATATATATATATATATATATATATATATATATATATTATATATATATATATTATATTATATTATATGTAGGATGGTTGCTGTGTGAAATTTATCTGATGTGTAGAGCCAGCTCCCATGCTTTGTGAAGGGAAGCTGTAATAGTTAACGCCCATTTAAAGACATAAAGGTCACAGAGAGAATGGGGGGGGGGGAACAGAGGAAAGAGACTTTATTTTTTTTAAAAGACACGTGTAAAGTGCTGCTTAAAATTGGTTTCCATGGGAAATAGAATTTAATTATCTTTGGGCTGGAAATGTTTTAGTGGGGGGAAAAATCCCTTCCTGCCGTCCTGTTCATGTTTAATTTCCTTTCTCACCTCTTTTGGTGGAAAATAAATCTTATTTCAAAACAGGATTGATAAATTGTTTTGAGCCCTCTTGAAGGCACCCATGGATGTATTTGGAAGTGTTTGTTGTTTGTGAATGTCTGTTTTGCAGACTTTGCTGAAAAACCCATAGAAAAAAGATATATTACAAGCATTATATCAGTTTTCAGTTACTTGCATGCCATGCATATTTTTCTATATGGGTGTGTGTGTGTGTGTGCTCAGATTTCTTCTGCTGGTGCAACAGTGGCCTCTAAAGGATTCTAGAGTACACTGGAAGAATCTTCTAGTAATTTCTGCCATCATCCATGCCATAATCTGGGTAGCTCTAGAATCAGATAGAATGTATTGAAAGAAACATCCTACATGAATTGACTAGCTTCCTTTTGATTCCTTTTGTTTTTACTTAACTAAAACAAGTGGTTACTTTTTGAAATCATTTACTATTTGTGCAAGTAAATTGCATAACATCGGTTTATATTTAACTATATATATATTTATTGCATGATAATTTACAGCTGGTAGTATGAATCTGCAGCCAACTCATTTGGTGCATTTAACTGAGTTGAATAAAATACCTAAAGAATTTTTAAAAATCACACTAAAATACCGGTGGTATGGTAGCCAAGCTTTCCAAATGCCCATCCAAAGTTCACTATGCTTAAACTGTTGAATGTTAACTTAAATTTTCTTGCAGTTAATTATTTTCTTCAGATGTTTTATTATTAACTCACATTTCTTTCCATTTGTCATTGGAGTGGCCAAAGATCAATTTCTCTGTTCTTCCCTCCCCTCTACAGAAGATTGGAGAATTGTATAGATCAGACAAAGAAAAGTTGGGGGAGAGAATAAGATACATAGTGATACTCATTTGCTTAGTGACACAAAGTTACGAAGCACTGAAAAATGACATGACCATTTCTTCACACTTAATGACTATTGCAGCATCTTCATGGTCACATGATCAAAATTCAGCCGCTTAGCCACTGGCTCATATTCATGATGGTTACAGTGTCCCAGTTTATCTGGCGATCTTTTGCGACCTTCTGATATGCATAGTCAATGGGGAAGCCAGATTGGTTTAACTATAATTTCAGCATGTTTTTTTTTCCAGAGCTCTTAATGTATTTCATATTCCATACAAGCTGTAGAAGCTGTAAATTAATCTTATAGGTGACAAATTATTTTTGCTATGGCTTCATGATGATTTCTGGTTTTGTTTTTAACAGGCAGCACAGGCATTTAAAAAATTTCTCCCTCTTTTTGACCGAGTACTGGTCGAAAGATGTGCAGCTGAGACAGTAACTAAAGGAGGAATCATGATTCCAGAAAAATCTCAAGGAAAGGTGCTACAAGCCACTGTTGTGGCAGTTGGATCGGGTTCAAAAAGCAAGGTAAATAGGAATTTAGTAATTATAATTACTTTTTTCCATAACTTTTCAGAGGACTTCAATGGGGATACCTGTAGTTAGTCAGGAATCGCTTTTCTGCTGCTGTTTTATCCACCGCTGGTCATTCTATATCTTTTTTTAACTAAAAAAAATTGTTTGGTGATGATCCAAAGGAACATGGATTGTCTAATTTATCTGTAAGGCCCTTCATTCCACAGAATATGGTGATTTGAAAAATCACCATTCTCTAATTGTTTAGCCAGATTCAGTGTGCTCTGGGCTCCAAGTACATATGTTCCTTTTTAAGAAATCTAGTAAATATTACAACTCACTTTATCATGAAACGGGGTGGTTAAAAAGACATACAGGTCATTTAAATAGCTTTTTCTCTGGATTTTTTTCAATTATATCCTTGGTTTCTTGCGCTCATTGAATACAAGCTAAGAATTTGGCAAGGTGAATGTACTTGGATTATACACATCATTTCAGAGGTTTGACTGGACTTTGATTTTTAAGGAGCAAGTGATATGAAGCAAATGCATATCACCCCTTTTCTGCTTCACTGTCCTGTGCTCAGCCTATTCACCCATTTTCCTTGTTGCTTTTCTTACCCTTTCCTTAGTCATCAACTTGAATTCAGATATGACATATTCATTTGGGCTCATGCCTTTTTCACCATCTCTAACCCCTCACAACACTTTTTTTCCTGCCCCTTCTTATCCTGGAACACTTAAGCTCCATAGATAGACATTCCACATATCCCTAATAGAAACATCATTGATTAATTGCCCTTCAATACATATCAGCAAGCCTTGTGGGGGAAATATTCAAATGCAAAAAAGTTTACTTCGATGCAATTACAACATCTAAAACTGCCAATGTTTGATAATACAAAATGAAATTCACTGAGGTAGGTTTGGTTTATAGTACTTATATACTTCTCTCTCAAGATGAGAAACGAAACCATGTCTCGGAACTGTTTTTCATTTGATTTTGCAACTTTGAATTTAAAATGTATTCTCACCACAAAATAGTTCTTAGTGTACTGTAATGTTTACAATTCACATTCTTCCCTTTAGGATGGAAACCCTCAACCAGTTAGTGTAAAAGTTGGTGAGAAGGTTCTACTACCTGAGTACGGGGGTACAAAAATTATACTGGATGATAAGGTTAGTTTTACATTAAATGTTCATTCTTTCAGTTCCACAGGTTCATTTTTAAAAAGTAATTACGTTTGCATAGACATCACTTCTTTAGAGCTAGCATGGCAAGTCTTCAAATACCTGACATTCCAAGCTTTTGTGTTCAACGTTGTGCCTATTTTTATCTGACTAGTCCTTAGCTGAAAATATTCATATTTCTAAAAAGCTTGTTCTTTTTCCTTATTAAAATATTGCACTTTTAGTTTCTGCTTTGTTCAGACATGAAGTCTAGAGTAAACATAATTTGAATGCATTTCTCAATCCTGTATTTAAGTAAAATTTATTATTTGTAGATCTGGTCATGAATGCATCTTGTAATCTAGTATTTTTGGATTTAGAAAACATGTCTCCATAATGGAGATCATAATGGAACCTGCCCAATTTCATGTGATGGCCACTAAGTGAGATGGCCTTGCTTAAAGACTTCCACACCCCTGGTCTCCCTGTTTGGTCATTAAACAGCATAAAAGTGGAACACAGAACTAAAGGTGAGGGAGACCTAATGCAGCCCTAAACACTCCTTGCTTTACTTCCCTTGTCCTCACAATTTTTGGGCCTGCTCCCTCCACCTAGTCCCTGCAACTCTTTTTGCACCACCCCACTTTCACCCCCATTCTTCATAGAAGGAACCTTTTTTGCAAAAGGCAGAGGAAAGCAAAACTGAAAAAAGCACTAAACAAAGTAAGAGACATGTATAATCTAGATTTGTGTTTACTTTAGTATTTAAAGTATTTTGTATGCAGTAAAAGTGCAGCTAGGACTTTAAATTGGAATATTTCACTCCAGATGAAGGCCATTTTAAGGGAAATTAGTTTCAATTATCACTTCTCTCCCCAGTTTTCAAAGAAATAACAATGTAAAGGACATGTCCTTGCCTCACTGTTTGCAGAGCACTAATCTCACTAAGTGCTCGTAAATCCATCTCTGCTGGAACAACTTAATTGCCTTGACTTCTGAACTAGTAACCTTTTGTTTTTTGTAAATGCTAATTTATATTCTCTATTTGCAGGACTATTTCATATTTAGAGATGGTGATATTCTTGGAAAATATATTGACTGAGAAGTTCATACTATGGCAGTATCATGAAGTTGTCATTCCACAAAAAGTGCTCACATGCTTTTGTTCCATCATGTAAATAATTATTTTCTTAATAAATGCAACATTTCTCAAACAGTATTGTGACCTTGAAATAAAACTTATCTGTATAGAGAAAATATTTCTTGCTAATATGTTTATTATGGTGTTGCTTTAGCACTTGTTACATTTATTTATTAAATTTATTATGACCTATTCCCAAAAGCTCAGGGCACCTTATACAGAAACACCTTATACAGTTAAAAGCTTGAAACAAAATGTTGGCCCTGATTAAAAGCTATCATAATAAAACATGATACCATAGGAGCTTCACAAATACCCAGCTCCATGTAGGGCCTGGGAGGAAGCCAGATCTTAAGGATCTTCTGGAACACCAGAAGAATGGGCATTCATATTACTGGGGTATGTGTGTCCTATCCACAAGTACAATGATAACAACAGGGAAGGCATCCTTCCTTGATCCCATAAGATGACAATGTTTGAGGGAACTTGAAGCACAGCTATTCTGCTGGAATGTACCAGATGGGTAGAAATGACTAGAGATAGGGAGTCCCTCAGATAGCTCAGTCCTATTACTAAGTGTAAGAGCCGAGGTGGCGCAGTGGTTACATGCAGCACTGCAGGCTATTTCAGCTGACTGCAGTTCGGCTGTTCAAATCTCACCGGCTCAGAGTTAACTCAGCCTTCCAAGGTGGGTAAAATGAGGACCCAGATTGTTGTTGGGGGCAATATGCTGACTCTGTAAACCGCTTAAAGAGGGCTGAAAGCCCTATGAAGCGGTATATAAGTCTAACTGCTATTGCTATTGATCTAAATACCTAATGATTCACAAGGAATAACACGGCTTGAACCATGAAGATAATTTCCCAAGACTTGTGATGGAAGGCTGATTCTGCATTCTCTTCCACAAAAGTAGTTGAAACAAATAACTTTCATATTCTCTCTTCCTGAAACTACCCTTTTTCCCTGAAACCCCCCCCCCCAACAATACAAGTCACTTAAAATTGAAGCCCTGATTAAAATTACACTCATTTTTGTTGTAATTCTTAGGTGTTTATAAGGGCTTTCTTAATGCAAATCAGTGTTCATATTTTCCTAGTAACAGCTGAAATAGAAAATTCACTGCACAACTGTCCTTGTGAAAAATGTAAGAGTTTAATTCTTTGATTACCTTAGTTCTAGTTCAATTTCACAGGAAATTTGTAGTCAAAAGAAATTGTACAACATTGAAATATTTACATTCCAGATTTACCCCAAACCACCCTTTTATAATTGCCATATACTTGAAATTGCAAATATCTTGCTTGAGCAATACGTTACTGGCTGCTGCATCTCCAAAATGGTGAGATAGGCAGCATATAAATTTAATAAATATTTTGGAGGTGACACTCCCCAGGATAAAAAGCAGCTGTCTGCCAGCTGACCTGGAGGGGACCTCTTGTGTGAGGGAGATGATGGGTGCTAAAGCCCTTGCAGAGCTGCTCTGTATAGGCAAGCTCATTTCTCCTCCCAGCCATCTGTTCAATCAAGCAAGGCCCACGCTGGACGAACTGCTGGGTGGAGAGTGAAGTCCCCCCCCCTCCAGATTTGCCAGGGGCTGGCAAATGGCTCATCAGACACTGGACGGATGCCATCTAGAGCAGGGGTCTCCAACCTTGCCAACTTTAAGACTTGCGGACTTCGACTCCCAGAATTCCTCAGCCAGCTTTGCTGGCTGAGGAATTCTGGGAGTTGAAGTCCGCAAGTCTTAAAGTTGCCAAAGTTGGGAGACCCCTGCTCTAGAGGGAATCCGCAGCCAGGCTTTCTTCGCGGACTTCAACTCCCAGAATCCTCCAGCCTGAATTCTGGGAGTTGAAGTCCACAAGCCGTAAAGTCGCCAAGTTTGAAGATCTCTGTGGTATAAAGGTTTACTATTCGCGCACCTGGGTCGCTCTCCGTTCAAAACACGAAACGACTGGGGGGGGGGGCGACCTCCCCCACAAGAGGGTAGAAGGCCTCAAGCGCTCCGCATCTCCGGCCGATAAGCGGGCCGCCTGGAGAGTAGCGAGGAGAGCACCGGTCTGGTCAGGGGCGTCTTTTTTTTATCCCTGCGGCTGCCAGCCGAGTAAGAGACCGCCTGACGCGAGCGAATCTCCTCAGCTTCAAGGAGTCCAGCGCATGCGTAACCTCTGGAGGCGCCACAGCTCCCACAGGAGACGCCCCGCCCTCTTTTCGGAAAGCTCCTCCCGCTCCGATAAGCTCTCGACACCCCCGCCGCTTCCCTGCTTGTCTCTCTCTCTCTCGCCTTTCAGTTCAGCTTTTCCCCGCCCCTTCCGGTGTCCCGTATTCGCCTCCTTTCTTTACTTATTCCGCTGAGCGTTGTCTCCTCCCGAGCTGGAGGGCGCTGTTTTTTTGTTTTATTTCCCCCCCGCAGCGGCCGCTCTATCCGTCCCACACCATTAGCCCCGCCCCCTGTGACGTAGGACGCTGCGTAGTTCTCCGAATCCCCGCGGGCTCTTCTGCCCCCTCTCCTCCTTCCCCGCCCCTCGGGGGAAGTCGGCCTCGTCGTCGTCTCGCGTCTTTCCGCGCGTCTTCCGCCTCTTTTTTTCCCTCTCTCTCTCTTTCCCCTCCCCGCCTGTTGGGTAGCTGCTGCTGCCGCCGCCGCATCCGGGTCCTGGCGCCGCTCGCTGTCACTATGGTCATGGCGGAGGGGACGGCTGTGCTGAGGCGGAACAGGCCGGGCACCAAGGCCCAGGTAAGCCCGTCGCCCCTCCCGCAAGGCCTCGGGACGCTTAGTGGGCAGGGGGGCGCGGGGGGACCGCGGTTGCGGCGAAGAGACGGGTATTGCCGCGGGACGGGAGGTGGGGGGGGGAAGCAGCTACGGGTGGCGGAGGCCTACTTGTATACCCCCCCCCCTCAGGAAGACGGCCGTTCTGCTCGCTCTGGACCAGGAGGGCGGTGGGGGGGGGAGATGGAAAGGGCCAAAAGGGTCCCTCCCCGCCACGGCTAGCAGGGCCCGGTGTGGGAAACGGAAGGCGGGGCGAGGAAAGGTTAAGTCAATGCGGCTTCCCCGCAGGTGTGTCTTGTGTGGGAGAGACGGGACTGACAACCCCCCCCCCCCGCCACTCTCTCTCTCCGGGGTTAGAAACTCCTCCCTGGGCCCGAAGCCCTTTTGGGGGGGGGGATTCGGGTGTTTTATGTCGTTCCTTCCCCCTCCCTCCTTGCATCAACCGCTAAAAATGCGATTTCAGTCTGGAATTGGAAATTAGCTTCTTCCAGACGGTTGGGAAGCCTTGGAAACAAGGTCGGGGTGCCCGAAGGAGTGGGGAAGGGAGAAGAGCACGACTGGGTCTGCAGGGGAGACGGGCGGGGGATATTGGAGGAGGAGGAGGAGGAGGAGGAAGGTGTAAGGAAAAGGCCAGAGCCGTGACTCTAAAGCAGTGTTTTTCAACCTTTTTTGTGCAAAGGCAC
The DNA here is from genome assembly GCF_051295495.1 of Thamnophis sirtalis. Classification (NCBI taxonomy): domain Eukaryota; kingdom Metazoa; phylum Chordata; class Lepidosauria; order Squamata; family Natricidae; genus Thamnophis; species Thamnophis sirtalis. The sequence continues at coordinate 9,267,140 of NW_028261381.1, read as the reverse complement.
ACTTTTTTCATGGAAAAAAATCACGAGGCACACCACCCTTAGAAAATGTTAAAAAAATTTAACTCTGTGCCTATATTGACTATATATAAAGTGTTTTTCCCACGGCACACCTTACACTATGTCACGGCACACTAGTGTGCCACGGCACAGTGGTTGAAAAACACTGCTCTAAAGCAGGGAAAGGCGGAAGTTGACTTCACAAAGGCGGCCTTGGAACCTGGGTGGGGATGAGTGTGGCAGGGTGTGTAAAATAGGTTGCCGAAAGGATTCTGAAACAACCTTTCCCTATCCTCCCCCAGGAGAAATGGGCTGTATTGGGAAATCGTTTGTCCTTTCCTGTTCAGAATTAGTCCTTTTGGGATTGCTGAGGCTGGCAAGGGCTTGTTTATTTTGCCCCATGTTGATACGAACCACCTTTTTCTCCAATAATTCAATGCTGTCATAGCCGGTTATTATTGTTATAAGTTGTTTGATTCTCCCCTTTTTTTGGAAGGCGTTCTTCAAATGCCTGTTTTGGAAGCTTTGGGATTTTTATTGCAAACCTGAAAAGGGTTTAGGGGCAGGCTGTGGGTTTCCCTTGATTTCCCTTGCTCCTCTCCTACCTTCTTCCAGTGGCAGCTTGCTTACTGCAGATGTTATGAACTTGATTAACATTGGGAAATTATAGCTCTCAGAAGCTGACTTTGCTGCCTAGAACTAGAAATCCCAAACTCTCTTTGAAGGGCCTAGACCAGTGTTTCTCAACCTTGACAACTTGAAGATGTCCAGACTTCAACTCCCAGAATTCCCCAGCCAGCATTTGCTGGCTGGGGAATTCTGGGAATTGAAATCCAGACATCTTCAAGTTGCCAAGGTTGAGAAACACTGGCCTAGACTTACAACAGTTCATTTAGTGACCGAAATTAGATGGCACTGAAAAAAAGCGACATGACCATTTTTCACGCTTATGACTCTTGCAGAATCTCCGTGATCAAAATTCAGATGCTTGGCAACCGACTTATTTATGATAGTTGCAGTGCCTCAGGATCATGTAAATCACCTTTTGCAATTTTGTAATAAGCAAATACAACTGGGAAGCCAGATTCATTTAACAGCTGTTTTACTAAGTTAACAACTGCAGCAAGAAATATTGTAAAATGGGGTGAAACTCACTTACATGTTGCTTAGCAACAGAAATTTTGGACTCAATTATGGTCATAAGTCGAGGACTACCTGTGTTTGATTTCTGTACATCTGATGCCATCTAGCTTTCTTGAGACTAGTTTGTAATGAATGGAATATTCATATGCCACTCCGGCTCCTCTTTTGCTATCAAACGAGTTTTTCTGCTTCGAAAGATACCGAGAAGATACTACTATAATTCTATTCTTGGAATCGTTCTGTATAATAAAATCCCTTACTTGGCAGACAGAAATAATGGGAGGTTGTTTTATATTAGAAACTAGATTCAACAAAATTGTTTTCAAGGTCACAATAAAATCTCTACAGTAATTAGTCTTTAATTACATTCTATATTATAACTCAGTTGAAATTGTCATCTTGAAGCACTTAGAATTTAAAAAATAATAATACTTAGTGATATCTCTGATTTTTCTCTTTGAAACAAATATAAAATATGTGTGTGCACATATGTGTTTGTATGTATTCACCTTACATGCAATTAGTACAGCGAGTGTCTGAAAGATCTTGTTTTTATTTTCAATCTGTTAGTCTTAGCTTCTATTAATGCAAAGTAGTTGGAGAAAATATATAAATTAACGTGTAATATTTTAAGATGATTTTTCGGATATTGTAAAGCAAAAACAAAGTCAGGCAAAAAGTTGGTTATTTCCCCATCTATTTCCTGCAGCCTGTATAAATATTCTCTAAATGGAAACATGATGGTAGATTGGCTCTGATAATTTGGTTTTTCTTGTATGTTCCTATTAAACTTATGGATTTATAATTTTTAGTAACCAAGGTTGTTAGGTTATCCTCACAATAGCTTGGGGAATTCTGATAAAACTTATGTAAAATGCCATGGGTTGTTAAAGTGCATATAATTTGTGAAATATATTCATATATAATTTTAATAGTAAAATAACTGGATACTTTTTTCTTGAAAACATCTCTAATGCATCCCAAAATACAGTTGTGAATTAATTGTTTAGAATAACCAATACAGCAATTACAGTTAAGCCCTATTGCTATTAAATTTTGTTTCAGAAGCATTTAACATATAAACGCACAGCTAAAATCTCCACATGGAATAGAAAAATGCCTTTCTATTGCCTAACTTTCTGTCCATATGAATAGCAGTGGCTCCTTACACAGTGTTACATGAGTGTTATAGAAAAAAATGATTTTGCTATTCTTCCTATCTTTATTACATTTTAATAATTTTAATAATATATATCATGCTATATTAGTTCACTGTTTATTTACCTCAGCTTAAATATGCATAGGTGTACAACTGCGAATTGGTAAATTGACAACCAATTTGATGTAGGTGCTGACCTAGAAACCAGGAGACATGAGTTCTAGTCCCACCTTAGGCATGAAAGCCAGTTGGGTGACTTTGGGCCAGCCGCGCACTCTCTTTCAGCCCAACCCAATTCACAAGGTTGTTGTGGGAAAAATAGGAGGATACAGGAATGGATACGTTCCTCACCTTGAGTTACTTATACTAGTATAATAAAAGTATGCTAATTTTTTTTAAAGTTGCAAAACTCTTAAATACACTTTGTGATAGGCAAAGATGTCTGGGCCCCATGCTACATGGAATCTAATAGCTTAACTGCTTTAATAACAATTGTAAGATGCAATAAATTTTGCATTGTTGTGTTAAACTTGTAGGACTCACTACTATAATTCTCTTAACTCATTGTCAGGGCTGCTTCACTTAATAACCAAGAAAGAAACCACTCAACTCCATTTTGCAGAATTAAGAGTACTTTTACTGGTTATAAGTAGATAGTAGCTAAGCAAAGCTGGATCTGGGACAAAAGCGTGCGCAATCATAGATATCAATGTATGACCCATTCCCCTCCCCTTGGTAACCCCAGCCCACAATCCAATCCAATTACTCCACAGGTGTCATGTGGTAGACATCTTCAAAAATCATCATCAGGTTGGTATGCTGGAAACTCCTCTCCCTCCCTTATTACAGTCTCTCCTGTACAGAATATTTCCCACACCCAAATACCATGCCCCCCCCCTCCCCGTTTCAATGGCAGCCGAAAATCAAGCAGCAAAACAGAGGCTGACACTCATACATTGTACTGATTCGGGTATATATTATAAGACTCCAACTTTAACTATTTGCATTGTATTGACTAGTAATAGAAATATATAAAAGAGATGGTAGGATTGGAGATGTCATTCTAAAGAGGTTTTGTTTCATAAAAAGCACTTATAATACATAGTACTGCTTGATATTTCTGGTATTAGAATAACATTGAGATATAGGTAACAAAAAACTTGAAATTATTCAGACCAGAAGGTGATTGTGTCTGTTCTTTTAAAAGGAAAACCAAGTGCTGTTATAAACTTGAGTATTTTTAAGACTTGATTTTGTTGTGCGTCAGTCTTTCTGCTCTTTTTTTTTTAGGATTTTTATAATTGGCCTGATGAATCATTTGAAGAGATGGATAGCACATTGGCAGTTCAACAGGTACCCAGCATTTAACTATATCTTGATAGTCTACTCATTTACTTTTTGACAATTATGGATTTATAATGGCCTAGATTGTATTAATGATACAATTTTACCTGCTTTGCTGTTGAGTGCTTATTATATCATTTTTACACTAGAAACATGTAAATGGTGCATGTTTACTGAGCTGCCTGTTGTTTTATTTTTTGCCCTGTAGTTAATAAGTTCAGCTACAGGACTGACAGTTTTTAGTCAAAGTAAATTGTACATTTAGTAAGTTATCTGTGTTGGAACTTAGATGCAAAATATGAGAACAGGGTTTAGCAGAGCAGGTAAAAAGGTTAGTTGGGAAGTGTTCAATATAAATTTTGCTAGCTTCACACATATACAATGTATGATTATTAATGTTGTGATTCATAAAACATATATTTTTAAACATTTCCCTCTCTAGTATATCCAGCAAAATATAAGGGCAGACTGTTCAAATATTGATAAAATTCTTGAACCTCCAGAAGGACAGGATGAAGGTGTTTGGAAATATGAACATTTAAGGTAATTGCAACATTTAAGGTAAATTTCTCTTTTAAAAAAGTTTGTTCTTAAGAAATTGTGCTCATTTGCACCATTTGCAATCTAAGTAAACAAAAAGCACTGAAAGTAGCAATACTTTCTCATTAAGAAAATTGCTAATTGCTTCTGAGACTCATGATGAGACATTTCATGAAAGGGATATACGTAAATTAAGTAGAAGTGGCAAAGATTTTTTTAAAATGCCTTATTTGTTTACTTGATCTTATTCTTTTAATCATGTGGGTATGGAATTGGGGTGGGATGTATATTTACAAGAGATTTCCCTCCCCCCACCTGTCAATATAGTAATTGACAGGGATATATATAACACTTAAGGTATTTTTTCATGCTTTTTTCCAAAGATAAAAATTAACAGCATTTTACAGTGTTTGTGGTATTTCGGAGGCTTGTAATTACATCAAATGAGAGGAAAAAAGGGTGATGATCTTAACTTTTTTTTTTCCTAAAATTTTTAGGCAATTCTGTCTGGAGCTAAATGGTCTTGCGGTTAAACTTCAGGTAACTTTTTTCATTTTTCTTTAGGCACTTAAGAGTCTTTTTAAAGATTAGTTAAAACTTTTTTAGCATTTTGTTTTTTTAATTATATATAATGATCAGATAGGAAGGATGTTATTTGCACAAAATGTATTTTTCGCAAAGGCTCAACAAATATTTATTGTGCAACTATTTTAATAGAGTGAATGCCACCCAGACACATGCACACAGATGACAGCAACTGAACAATGGATTTTTCTTTGTGCAGCCCATAAAACTCCCAAGGAGGTAAGACAGAAAAGGGGAATGTAATGATTAAAGATGTTTTATTAATTGTGTTACTGTGCTGCAAATGTCACCTTCCTATACAGTATGTTCAGAAACAAAGTTCTACACTTCTGTTCATCTATCAGCGGCTATTCTCTAGTTATTAAGTTGACATTCTCTTAATTTCTGGTGTTTTTCCATGCATATGCCCTACCCCATGCCACTTGTATCAGTAATTGGTAAAATGAGGCAGATTTTTTTTGGGGGGGGGGGCAATATGCTGACACTATAAACCGCACAATGCTTAAAGCACTGTGAAGCGGTATATAAGTTTAAATGCTATATGCTTGCAAGTGAGTAATTCCAGAGGACATTGGCTTTTCCTTATAATGTAATACCACATTAAATTTTATAAAAAATACACAATTCAAATCATAATTTGGCATTTATTGTTATTTATTTTCTTCCCATTCGTATCTCAACTGAGGAGCACAAGGCAATTCCTCATTTTTCCCTATAGTAGTAGTATCGCCCAGTGAATTTCATGGCTATGTTTTGGTTTTAGATTATGTGAAAGTAAATGCAGTACATTTATTTATTTCTAGTGTCCTGCCATTGACTACACTAGACATACACTGGATGGTGCTGCATGTCTTCTGAATAGCAATAAATATTTCCCCAGCAGGTAAATATTTTCTCAGAATTATAGAAACCTTATTTCAGTATTAATTTCATGTATTGTCAATTGAGGATTACAGGAATATTTAATGCAGCAAAAAATATCTTGTTTTTGCAGGGTTAGTATAAAGGAATCATCTGTAGCCAAACTAGGATCAGTTTGCCGTAGGATTTACAGAATATTTTCACATGCATATTTTCATCATCGTCAAATATTTGATGAATATGAAGTAAGTGCTTTATTACAAAGAGTAATGGCCCTTTAGTTATGTGTTTTAGAATATGCTCTATTGAACTATGTAAGGCTTAACTTCTGAATAGATGCATACAAGATTGGGTTGTAAATGTTTTGAGATGGCAATTTTAAATGCATTTAACTGGGACAACTGAGTACATGGATTTTATTTCTGGGTAAACCTTTAGGTTGTGCCCTTATTTTAGTACCAGAAATTGTAATGGTGGAATAGCTTTACTGGTCTGCTATTTTTTATATTGGTATCTTTGGAATGGCTGTTTAGAGTGCATGCCTGCTCAGTGTTGCTGCTGTTTTTATGACAGCATGGTATAATTATTATGGTTTCAAAATGTTCTCCGGATATGAGATTTGAGCATAAATTCTAAGGAAAGTGAGTGTGTCTTACAGTTTCTTTATCAAAACCTTATGCATTTAGTCTGATGTGCTATTAAAAGCATTTTCACAAAAATTGTGGAAGAAAGGATTGTAAAACCTGAATATACTTTCATCTTAAAAACTAATACTTTTCTGTAAATTTTTGATTGATACTTTTTAATATGGTTCTTTTGAGCCTTTAATGTGACATTAAACAAATGGGTCAATAGCAGAGTATATTGAATGGATTTAGGTGTGTGGTCTTGGCTGCTTTTCCACATTCTGTCATTTATCAGGTGATTCCTTCTTTTTTAGTTGGAAAAAAAAATCTCAAAAGTGGCTTTTAGCCTACATCCTGAAAAGCTTCAAAATGTAGCACAAATTATATTCTACATTTTCCCCCCCCTGTAACATAGTGCTCCCCATGAAGGAATTTTTGTCCCTGAGTAATTTTAATCTGTATTAACATGTACTTTTCTAATCTGTATTAACGTGCACATTTTTTTTCTGCCCTTAGAATGAGACTTTCTTATGTCATCGGTTTACCAAATTTGTGATGAAATATAACTTGATGTCCAAGGATAACCTGATCGTACCAATTTTAGAAGAGGAAGTGCAGAATTCAGTTTCTGGTGAAAGTGAGGCATGAGGAGTATCGGGGACTGAAATGAACACATAATTAACATTGTGTACTGTATATATAATTTTAGAAATTTCAATCATGTATCCATAGAGCTTTGTTTAGTATACTTTTTGTATGCTGTGTGCGTTGCCTCTTAATATGGGATATGGTTTTAAGTTATTCATGAGCTGTATATTCAATGTGGCACTCATGGTTTTTAAATAAAATTAGAATTATCTGTTTATACTGCCTGTTAATAAATGAATTTACAGTTCTGTAAAATTGCTGCTAAACAATCATTGGATCTTAGTCTTCAAACAATGTCCAGTTGAAATCTGAGCTTTTCATTCTAAAGAAGTTGGAACTTTAGCCTTTGACACTTCAGAAGCTTGCAAGTCCATTTCATTTCTTTCTAACTTTTGTATTCTATGGAAACGATCCTTATTTAGTTTTGCTTTTGGGTGTATGCATATATAGAACTAACCTGTTACAGTACATGTGTATTGAAATATTTGTTACTGCGGTATTAATATCAAATGGTAGCTTTTATTATGCTGCCAAAAGTATATTCTAGAGCTTTCGGTTTATTTCTGGACTTGCCTTGCTGTATCAATGGAGGCTTCTGCATATCTACAAATAGTTATATGTCCAATCCCTTTAAGGCAAAGATTCCCTAGCTGAACTTCTCGCCAGTGGATGAAACAATGCGTGCTTTCTCCTGGCTTACAGTAAAGTTCTCTGTGGCTTATACTTGTGCATATTTATAGTAATTGCTTACAGACTATACCTCGCATTAAACATTTATGTTAACACTACAGCAGATTGTGCCAAAATAATCTTACTCATTTGTAGGACGAGTCCCATGTACTTGGAAAAGTTTTATCCATCATTTGCAGGTGGTTTCTATTGATCCAAATATTGCCCGAATATTACCTGTTTTGTATGCTAGTCAATGAATTCCACAATTATGTCCCCCAATCCAATTGTATGTTCTTTACCTAGCATCTTAAGATTTGCATTAGCACTAAAGTTCAGTAAGAACTTAATGGAGTTTAAACTATTTTGAGTGCTGTAGAGCTAAATATTTTTAAAAGACAATTATAATAGGCTTCTATACATTGGATGTACATGAATACAGAAATCTAAAAGCACTAGCACTGTTCAGTCAGGTTTGGTATGTTTTAACTTTTGGGAATTGAAGGCTGATCCTTTCTTATCAAAGATGTCCCTCTATTTGTTGAAATAGGTTTGTTTGGCCCTTAATGTGGTCAAACTAGTTTATTTCCTACTATTCATAACTTGGTTTCAGAGCACATAATGTTCTTGCCTTAATTGCATGTAAGATATTATGAATTGGTCCCATAGAGTATCAAGATTGCTGCTCTAATAGAAAGGGAATCTTTTAAAAAGATACTTGGATACTTCATAGCAGATGATAGACACTTTGAGTGAGACTGTGCTAGAGGCATATTCTTGGAAGTTGAAAAGTTCTTCACTGGACTGACAGATTTGGCTTCTTCAACTGCTTTTATTATCTATTTTGGAATGGTTTTAATGGTCAACAGGGTCATCACATCAGATGGTTCTTAGCAACAGCAATTATTACACCCATGTGTAATTTTGTTAGAACACGTGGTTGAGGAGTTACGTTTCAGGGGTTACAAGATGCAGTTAACAGACAAATGTCAGTAAGCATTAATTTGGAGGCTGCAATAAAATCTTTTAACATGTCTCCCTCTTCCAGTACATGCCTTTGGGAGGAAAAACTGATTTTGATCTTAATAAATCTGATTTGTCTGCACTATAATCAAAGTTCTGTAAATGACCTACAACTACATTAAGTTTCTTAATGCTGTTGACTTGAGTACCTCTAATGTGTGTGCACATGTGCCTGCCTGATACTATAGAACTTCATTAAGCTTAAGTGAACTATTGAATTTGTATGCTAAATATATTGAGGGTTTAACTTACATTCTGCATTATAGGGAAACTGAGCTATGTTTGTCTTTTGAAATACTTTGTAAAAAGTAGAGGTTGCAATTAAAAAATTTCTTTTTCCAAAAAAAATTTGGGCTGCAAAATGATGGCTACCTTTGTTAAGAGCATTCAGATGTCAAAAAAATACGGTACTCCACACTTAAGTCCTATGTTCTTTTTGTAACATGAGAGTGATGTCTTAATAGTTGGGTGAAATGTTTAGCAAACTTTAAGCTGAAAGCATGTTAAGCCTTTTGAAAGCTAAGAAAGTACATTTCTGAAACAAAAGCATTTACACTGGAGTATATTAAGGTCAGTTTGAGTAATACCAATTCTGAATTGTGAATATTGAAGATGATTCAAGAATGCAAAATATGCTTTCTATTGTCATTGAAGCAATGTATAAGGACCCACTATAATTGTCCATGGAGCTAAATGAGACCAAGGTCACATGTGATTTAATAACCTAAGACAATCTAAAGAGCAGAACAAATAATAACTTTTATTGCTAGTACAACTCATTAAGTCAAATGAATAACCTTCTCGATTCCCACTAATACAAATACTAATAGGTAGTTAATATTTCCAATATTTCAGTTCTGGTGCTTGCTACTACAGTCAAAGAGGTAAGATGTTTCTGTATGTGCAGAACGTGTTTATGAGCAGATTTTATTGAAGCTACTTAAAAGGCTTGAAGATCAGTGGTTCTCCAGTGCGCTGCTTAAGAGAATCCAAAGGAATGGGTTGATTTCGGTCTGCTTGCCCAGGAAGAACATGATTTATCTGGCTATCAGGCAGCATTTTAAAATAAAGCTATAAAGCACCGTTTTATATGCATATGGTATTGAAGAAAACTGAATACTGATTTTGGCAAGTTTTTAAATAATTGCTATGAGAGCAGTATTGGCTTCTGGGTGCAATTCAAGGTGCTGGTAATCTGTCAGCCCTTCTCTGCCCCCCCCCACCACTTGCTGCTAAGTTCTTTTGTAGTTTTTGTTTTCTTCCTATATTTCTATTAGAACTCAATGTTTTCCTCCTTAAGGTTTAATACTGTCCTCAATTGAGCCTATATTTTTAGATATTAGAAATAATACAGCATAGTGGGATTTAGTTTTGAGCAATTATAAATAAGATTATAGTTTTATTTAAAATATTTGCAGATTAGAATGATGAAAACAATATGTTATCGGTTTAGGAGTGGTTATAAAGATATCTGATTCTCCAATAAAAAAGAAGATACTCCTGGAAACAGACTTCATAATAGTGGTGAATATCTATACCTCGGGTGTAGGATGAGGGTGAAGGTTCGTTTTCCGACCAACCCACAAGCTCGGAAAATGAACCTTCACCCTCACAGACTTATAAACTGTTTACTTGGATGCTCTGGTATATAGGAATGTCTTAACTGCTCTACCTTCACATTTGTAATTGCCATGCAAAATTTCAATCTTAATCCTAACGTTGGACTTGTTTAGGTTAGGTTTTAGGTTTCGTTTTATTTATATGCCGCCCTATTCCCAGCGGGACTGAGGGCGGCACACAAACCCAAGGAGGGAAAGGGGAACACAAAAAACTACAAATATAGGCATTTAAAAACGACCAACAGCCACACAGATCGAGGGGGGAAGGGAACTCATCAACCCCAGGCTTGCCGACACAGCCAGGTCTTAACGGCTTTTCGGAAGGCCTGGAGAGAGGTGAGGGTCCGAATCTCTGTGGGGAGTTCGTTCCAAAGGGCCGGAGCTGCCACAGAGAAGGCCCTCCCCCGGGGTAGTAGCCAGATGACATTGGCGAGTAGACGGAACCCGGAGGAGGCCAGCCCTGTGTGATCTAACGGGTCTTTGGGAGGTAATTGGCAGCAGGCGGTCTCTCAAGTAACTTGTGTTACTGTAACATTCACTTGTGCAGTTTGATGAAAGAAATGGAGCAGTATATTTTAAAGCAACATTTGGTCCTTGGCATTCTGACCATGCCAGCTGAGGTTCATGTGGAGGTTTAGATGAATATTTGGCATAGTGGCACTCTGCCTAAAGCATATGTCCACTCAGGAACGTTTTAATCTCCTAATTTAACACAGTTGGGGAGTCAGCTGTAAGCGTTTGCTGAAAAAAAAATGGTCTAATGCTGGACTGAGCAGCTGACTCTGACTATGTCGGACAAATTCCTACTCAGTGATTACAGCAGCAGATGGCCAGGAGTATAGGAAAGACTGGAATTTGTCCACCTGTTTTTAAAGTGGCCTTATTGGAAAATAGAGACCATTGTGATTTTTTTCTCAGATCTAATATCAGGACAGGGATACATGGTCTGCTTTCAATGAAGTAAGTTCCTTGATTAGGCTATCATTTATTCAGATATAATAAAAATAGCAGAAGTAAATTGAAAATCATGTTCAGTGGTAAAGGTGCTGATAGGTAGTGTCCAGAGCACAGAAAACTCATGTAATTTTCTTCCCTGGTGTATTTCTAAGGAAAATTCCTCAAGTGAAGATTCATACAGACAAAATACCCCATTTATAGCAGCATTTAAATTTCTTTTCTGCCTGCTCTGGTCATTTTTCCTTCCCCAGACTGAAGCAATACATGATCTTCTTTTTTTAAAAATGCAGTCAGATATGAAGAAAAACCCATTTAAAATTAATAATCAGCTTCACAGAATAGTCCTCTCATGCTTTCCCAGGACAGAATCTAAAGGCATTTGGGTAAAGTTTTATTTCTTCAACTTCTCAACAATTTCATGTTACAAAGCACTCACAGATATTTCAGCAAAAAGGTTTTATGATCACCATTTGAATTTTAGCATTTTAAAAACAATGAGAGTAAAAATGAAGCTCAGTAATGACACGGTTGTTTGTAAACCATTTTAATTTATTCTTAATCCTTGTTATGGTTATAACGGTTTAATAGTAACATTGCATCATATTGTCACACTGTAGAAAAGGTTATGCTTTCCAACAGGGAAAAAGTCAACAGCTCTTCTATAGCTGTTTCCTTTCCAGTTGCCAGGAAGATTGCAAAGAAAGCCACCAGCAGTTTATAGCATTGTTCTAGGAATGTAATATACCAATACAATTGACTTAATGTACAAGTTAATAATTCTATAAATGCGGTAGAAATAGTTCCATAGATTCCTCAACGTGGTTGGCAAAAATGACTCCAACATATACCTATTTGAGGAAATCAAACAATTATGCCTATGCATGTTAATAAAATATTACATTTTTACATTCAAAATACCTATAGGTTCCTCTTATTAATTTTCTGGTCACATACAAGTAACTTGAGTGACTCCATCTTCTTGGTCAAACTGTCCTTCCTCCAGTTCTCTAAGCATGCCATCGCTGCTCTTGAACGCAGGGAAGTTTCCATACTGGGCAGATTCATCCTTGGGCCAACACTCTGGAGAAGGTGCTATATGGAAATCCTCTGTAGGTTGCATGTGCTGGACAGGCTGAGAAGTAGCTGTGTCTGATCCAACTTTTCCACTTATGTTCAACTTTTCTTCTCCAAATTGCTTAGTAGTTTTTTTCTGAAATTTAAAAAAAATTAGAGTTGATATAGGCCGTGACCCGACAAAAGCGCGAACGACAAAACCACGCCGACAAAACCGCGGCGCTAAAACCGCGATGTCAAAAGCGCGCCGACAACAGCGCACCGACAGAAGCGCGATTTAAGTTAAGGTAAGGTTTAGGGTTAGGGTTAGGTTTAGGGTTATTTTTAGGGTTATATTACAGCGCACTGTTGTCGGCGCGCTTCAGCGCTCATTCGTCGGCGCGGTTTTGTCGGCGCGGTTTTGTCACCGCAGTTTAGTCAGCCGCGCTTTTGTCGTTCGCGCATTTGTGGTGGAACCGATATAGGCAGGGATCATTCTGAATATGAGCTGGGATTTAGAATGGCTGGGTAGAAGTTGAATTTAGATTTGTTTTTCAACACACAGTTTTTACAAAGCAAGCTTTGACAACATCTATTGTGTATTTCTACAACCAAATCCAATTATGGAATGTAGTTCCTTATCCCTGTCTTCATAATTATGTATAGCCAGCACAGAGCCATGCCAAGTTCCCAGGAGATTGAAAAGATTTTAGATGTTAGAGAGGATTCTGCCAATGTCTGCACAACATTCCTTTCCTGTAGTTGGAATCAACCATCAATTTAACAGGCTATAAATCTGGCACTCCAGCATAGAAACCCAAGTGCTACGGGATCCTTAACCTAGTCCTGTTTTGTATACATTAAACAACGCTTGTTCTCATTTTGACCTAATAATAGTATTTGCCAAGAGGTAACTTATTAGACGGATTTTAAAATAAAACTCTAAATTAAGCGTCCAGTGTTAGTATAATTCTTTCATAGTGAACTTGATTCCTAGTGACTTCATGCCCATACTACTTTATTACCAACCTTACAGGCTTTGTGATGTTCTTCAGCCTTGGGATTCCCTAATAATTTCCCGTCCCATCCAAGAATAAATCAGGGTTGATGCTGTTTAGGGTCTGATCCAAGACAAGGTTGGCTAGATCATGCTACTTCCTGAGCTACTGCTGTACAAGGTTTTCAAACGGTATTCTTGTTCATTCTAAGTTATTTTAGCAAATCACCCACCTACCCCCTTTTTTTTTGCATAAAATAAAGTCTGAATTGGGAAATATCTTTGAATTGCACATCACACCACCTGTGATATATAATTAAACAGCATAATTATACATAGATATTTTTAAAAGCCAAATAGCAACTTTGATGATGATTGTACCCTCAAACAATTTAAATCTAAAATATAAATTAAAAATTTGATGCATCCAAATAGGAATGCATTTATGTTTTTCAGTTTAAATATTTGATTCCTAGTCTTACGGAGATTTTTAAAAAAACATTTTAGCTTTTAAAATACAGTTTCTAAAGGCCACTTTTGTATATTTAGTATTACTAACTGGAACTGAAATACTAACCCCCAAATTTCTTGACCAAATGTTTTTAATGGTTCTTCTTTAATTTCCTGTTACTCTATAGTACAGTTAATTAAATGACTTAGAAGCAAATATTTCTGTAAGAAACAGCTTATCAATTAATACATTAAATGAGTGGTACAACATTATAGATTTATAAACTTGTTTTAATCAACTAGGATTTTTACGGTGGTGGTTATTGTATGATTAGTATATCATATTTTTAAGTCCAATTATTTAAAGTTTAGTCTCAGCACTGAAAATTAATTGAGACAATTGCAGTGTGATATTGCTCAGCAAATCAAAACCTTAGTCTATTTAGAACCATGGTGGTGCAGTGGTTAGAATGCAATATTACAGGCTAACTCTGCATTATACTGCCAGGAGGTCAATCCTGACCTGCTCAAGGTTGATTCAACCTTCTTTCCTTCTGAGATTGTAAAATGGGGGCCCACATTGTTGGGGCCGATGTGCTGACACTCTGGCAGCACTGCCAGAGTGCTGTAAAAGACTGTGAAGCAGTATCTAAGTGCTATTGTTATTGCTATAACATAAAACTAATTAGAAAGAAATATTTCATTGAGGCATTCTAGGAAGAAACGTTTCTGAAAATCTTTATGTATTTCTTTTCTGAAACAATGGATTTGTTCTACCATACTGGCATGCGAACTGCTTTCCTGTCCCTTCCATCTTGTTTTAATTTCTTTCATTCCCACCCCAAGAAATATAATTTTAAAATCAGGAGAAAGAAAAAATTTAAGGAGGTGCAAGCATCCCTCATAAAACATGAAATAGACTGCTTTTCTGCCCTTGCTTAGCATAATAGCTCACCCTCTTCAGGGGAGCCTTTCGAAAGAAGTTTGAGAAGGGAGGGGGCTGCCCTGGGGAAATGATTACTGAAATGAATGAATGGCTCTAAGAATTTAAGTCATGCTAGCCCTGCATTTGCAAAATGCAACCTCTTAAAAATGGATAAACTTTCTCATATTAAGTATTAAGTTTCTTTGGTGTCCAGACTAAGTATGAAAACATGTCATCAACTTGTATCCCCCCACCCCTTTAAACACTTTCAGACTTTTTTCAGGCATTTTTAACTTGTTGCCAAGACTGCTTTAGGGAAGAAGAGAGAGAAAATGAGCAAAGAAAACAATTGATCATTTACAGTCCTTTGTGGCTATTTCCTTTGATCCGAATCTCAAAATACAATATTCATTCTATAGGCAACTTGGCTTCCAAAAAGATTTAATGGGAAGGGATTGGATGCGGCAGTACAGAGGACAGGAATATGCAGCGAGATGCCTTGTAAGAAAAAAATGTTAATCAGTTCAGGCCCTTAGGAGTCTACACAGAAACCGTGACTGCAATCCAGAATTAAAACAGTTATTAGTTTCACCAAATCCTGCTAAAAAAAAGCTGACTAATGGACAGTGTGCATAAGGAAACGGGCAAAAGATCACCCAAGGACATCACTTTGGCAAAGTATTCTGAATCTTTCATTTTCAATGTCCTTTTTATCTCACAAGGAAATGGATAACAATTTGTCAAATAGCTCATCCTAGTAATTGCATAACTCTACACAATGCGCTCTTTATAAGGGTTTGGAAAAAAGAAGTGCTTTCAGTAATAATGGAGTTCTTTCACATATTGTCATATAGGTGTTACAGACTTCCAGGGCATGCCTAAGAGCTTTAGATGGTTTTGCAGGGATTATTTCAGATGGTTATTCTTACCTCAGGTATCTGGACAGCTGGGTTCCCCATAGCTGGCCGCTGAAGGAAAACAATTTGCTTGGTGGCTAGATTGCCTTCACTGAAACATTAAAGAAACAGTTTTTAAAATTCTGTCTTTCTCTGGTTTTGTTCATATACAATTCTACAGTATTCACTGGAATTAATGAGGACGAAACTGGACCAAACTTTATTAGAGAGGTGCCACATACAACAAACATACTTGTGGGTGTATTTAACACATTTATTTATATATTGCTTTCCTTTTAGCATCCAGCAAAAAAGACAGTACTCCTTTCAGTCACAACAGATTCAATCGTATGCTATTTCAGCAAGGGAGGAATCTCATCTGCCATCTGGCCCTGTTCTCAGGAGCCACTTCATTCCTATCTACCAAGCAATTCTTTTCGATGCTAAATGTTGTAGCTTATGATTTTCTTTATACATTGTTCTAAAATAATCTCCTTAAGTTTTTTAAGTCAGCTGTCACCCCATCATATTATGCTTTTTCTGGAAAAATTGAGGATGAAATGTCCCATACAAAAAAAATATATAGAACATCAATATATCATCAACATCAATATCATATTCATGAAATTACTGACTCTGCTTTTCCAAGCAAATTTTTCTCTTAATATTTAAATGTACTAGCAAAATTTATTCAGAGGCAATGCAGCCTCTAAAATTACCTTATCTTCAGTGAATGAACAGCTACTCATGCCCACATTTGTTACATCTGTTAATGTAAATAGTACATATTTGGCTTTCCCTAACACTAATGTGCCCAAGTCATATTTGACCTTGGAATTAATGATCTGTATTGATGAGTATTTTAAAGCAGCATTTTTATTTTCATTAACTTTTTTAATTTCATAAACATTATGAAATTTTTTGGACTGTAACACACACAGGAGTATAAGACATACCGGATGCACCATGATTTTGAAGAGGTAAATTTAAATTTAAAAAAAAATGTGTTTGCACTCTGCAGGCCTCCCAAACCCTCTGCAAAAAAAAAGGATATGCAGACCTTTGGGAGGCTTGTAGCGTGCTCCTGGGGGCTGGGTAGGAAGGGTCAAAAACTAGCAAAAAAACACCCTGATTTTAGCAAAAACAGGCTCTTTTTGGGAAAAAAGGGGCATGCAGAAACTTTGGGAGGCTTGCAGAGTGCTCCTGGGGACGGGGGGGGGGCAGCAAAAACACCCTGGCTTTTTGCTCATTTTTGCCTTCCCCAGCCCCCAGAAGCACTTTGCAAGCCTCCCAAACCCTCTGCACATTCATTTTTGCAAAGGGGGGGTGGGAGGCCAGAAAATGCTGTATTCAGTGTATAAGACGCACCCAGATTTTCACCCTGCTTTTTTGGGGGGGGGAGTGCATCTTATACTCCAAAAAATACAGAGTATTCTTATAACTTTATTTATTATATATATTTTTATTACAACATTTGTCTGTCTTGAAAGAGCTTCCTTCATCCTAAATATTGTCAAATAATCTGGGTCCACATATTATGCAAAGAACCAATGTGGTTTGTTTAGTTTTGGTTTGGCACACTATGTGAGCTCCATTGTTATTACGTTCATCCCAAAAAGTTAATTTTTCCCTCCAGATAGTCCCATTTCCTCCTGAACATATACATGACTTTTTTTGTTGATTTGTTTTTGCTTTGGGGGGAGGGGGTGTTTTGCTTTTGGCAACAATAGCAAAGTGTCTTCCAGGATTATTTTTCATCTAGACTGCAGCCCTTGTTTTTCCTGATAGCTTCTCCTCAAAGCATCTAACCAAATTCCCACCAGGATTAATTTGTTCAAGATTGATCAAACAGTGATTTAGAAGATTGGCTTAATACAATGCCTGATATTAGCAACAGTATGATCTGAATCAAACAATCAGTCAATCAATCAATCATTAGCTTTGTAAACCATGGGATTCCATTGAGAATGCTCATGGATTATATTAGAAAGACAAGAGAAAAAGGGGACTTCTCAGTTATTTTTCTGGTGTTTTTTTTTAAAAAGGGGGGTTAAGAATTTATCTGAAACAAGTCATCTTTCTATATCCTATTTTACGTTGTGACACCATAGAATCATCAAAGGCATTAACTCATGGCTAAAAGTTTAAGTTTAAAGAAATGTTCCATGCCGAAGTACTAAAGCTGCTTTAAAGAACAACTTTAAAATAGACCTGGCCTTATTAAAATGCTGAACACGATAAATGCCAGGGGATAAATTCACAATTGAACTGAATGAAGTTGGGATTGCCCCTGAATTTCAATGAAGGAGGGAAAGAAAGTACATTAAAAAGATCTGTTTATATGTTGAATTTTCTTCTTATATTTTGTCTTAACAAAAGATATAGATGGACTTGGATCGAAAAATGAGGAAAAAAACACATTGCTGCAACTAGATATTTATCATAGCTTTTGCCTTTTTAATTTCCTACTTGCAGATTATATTTAATGGCATTATTGGACTTGTTCACCAGTAAGAATTGAATTTATACGGATTGTTCTGTTTATTTTCATAGTGGAATAACTACAAGAAGATAATAAATAATTTAGTGAAAGACTAAATTACATAATGCATCAAATGCATCATATGCTGTTTTGACAGGATATATCACCTTGATTTCTGTTATAGTCAGTAAAGATAATGTGAACCATATTAATGACAATCATGCTAAGATGTCCAAATCCCTGCTGGCAGATCTAAAGACAGAGAAGCATTTGTACCCTTCCATCCATGTTTGACAACCTCCACCTTTCACTGCAAAGGAAAGCTTACAATGTCCTCCAAAGTCAGGCTTGTGGGCAAGAGTTGAGAGAGCTTGAGTGGTTTTTTTTTTTTAACTGAAATAGCCCAATACTTTTTCTAAAGCTTTATTCATTTGGGACTTTCCAATCCTTGAAAGGGTTTTTTGGAAAGTAGTATCCAAGGAATCCTATGACCCATGGGTACACAGGGTGACATCTAAACCTTGAGCAAGCAAAAAAGTGCTTTCATATGTGTAAGAAGGGAGAAATTCCAGTAGCTCTTCTTACCACCGTCCCCATTTTCCGGGGGGGGGGGGGGATCTTTTTCTACAATGGTTGTTTTTTGGTGGGTCTACTTTAGGGAGAGGAACAACAGGAAATCTTACTGTGAAAATAGAAACTCTTCTAATTACAGGATTTAAAGAATTATTTTGGGGAAAATGCTAATATTCCTGTAATCCTCTGAAGAAACTGTGTGTGAACTGATGCAAACGAAAACTTCTCTGCATTTGGAAGAAAGTAAAAGCTATTAATATTCCACTTGCGTACTGAGGTCAGAGTTCAAAGTCTGTGGGAAAAACAGAACTGCAGACTGAAAAACATGTTATTCTTTTTTTTAACCATGTGAACAACGTCGCATGACAATGTGAGTATAAAATGTTTCACACAAATTAATGCAGCGCTTCCTCAATTTTTAAAATGAAAGTAGTAACTACATTTATAATTTACAGTTGCTAGCAGTCTATTCTGGCAGGTGGAGAGAGTACTTTAAAAAAAAGATGACTTAATTCAGTAACTTGGACTGCACTTTTAAAACTGAACCAAAAAACATCTTCCTCACTTATAACCAATTTCCCAGATGCGTCAGGACTCCGATTTAGCCATGAATGTGCCAAAACAGGCTTCCAGGCTACAGATTCCTTTGTACAGAAATGCTTTGTGCCTCATTCATGTGGCTGATCCAATTCCCTGGCTGGTTCACATAGTCCTCAGTCAATAAATGGGGGCTGGAATCACTTGCTTTAAGAAGCTGATAAAGAAAGCTTTGAACTTTTTTAAAAAACGTTTTCCCCTGATAGCTGATTAAGAAAGGCTGCTGTCCCAACACATTACATTGGATTGATCTTACGTCCCTTCTGATCACCTATATGTTTTTAAAGGAAGAAGTAGATAGGATGAACTAATTGTTGGAAAACGAGTGCTCAAAATACACTTTTACATATCAGGTTTTTGTAGATTGTTGTGTTATTTGGAATGATACACCAGTGATTTAGAAACTGTCAGGAAGACAATAGTAATATGTGCCTTATTTATATTAATAATTTTTATGTGTATAAGGTGAGGAATTATCAATTTCCCATCAGTTGTACAATAGTCCAAACTTGGCTCTGCCAGTTAGCTTGGGGCTCCAATGGGGGAACATTACATTGGAGGTGGTTGATTAACAACAAATCCCACCTCTCTTCCCTTCCTCCATGTCTTTTAATTGGCTTGTAACGTTTGGATTTTGTGTTGCCTTATTTATGTTTTTAGCTTTCATCATTTTTTATCTTTTATATTGTAAGCTGCTCAGAGTTACCTTGAGATAAGATGGGTGGCCCATAAATTTTATAAATAAAATAAAATCAGTAAACTATATTTGAAAATCATTTTATCTTTGGGAGTCCTTTTCAGAAGACTAGCTAGAAAAGCAGATTTAACTTCCTTTTAAATATGTACAATTTCCTCTTTCTCCTATTAAATAATTATGTTCAGAAATCTTCATAAGAAATGAATGCTTTCTTTGTGGACTAGTATTTCTTTAATTGCATATGATAAAAATAAGTTTTGCATTTGTTACAATTTGATACAATAAAATATTAGGATATGTGGAATTAAGAATAGTTCTAAAGAACAGGGTTAAATGTATGTGTGTATGTGTTTGTGTGCATATATGGACATGCGTACGCATACTGAATAGCTAGTTGGCATGTAACTTTGGTCCCCCATTTGGCAGCTGTGATGACAGCCTTTACCCCTCTATGTGTAGGAAAGTTATAGTTCATGATCTACACCCATCTTTACATGCCTTATTTTCATAAAGGACTTTTATTTATTATTACTCCAAAAATACGATATAGTTTTGCTTATTCATTACTACCATATGATAGCTATTTAATGACCAAAATGCTGTTTCCTGCAATAGTCCCTTGGTTATAAAATATTTCAAATTTCCTTTTTTCCCCTAATGCCCCTTCTGTTATCGACAAATACTCAAGATAAGGATGGTGTTTATGAGCTGAATCTATTTGCCTTCATTCTATATGAGCTAAGCTTGTTCTTCTTGAAAGACATGCTTTTTGGTCTGCAAAGATACTGATGGAAATAATGAGATACTATATCTCCTGGTAACTTTTCTCAGTTGATCACTTTAGCGTGCAATAGGCAAGAAATGTAATTCTAGGAGATGAGACTCCTAGGACACTTATTTCATTCAGGCATTTCAAACTTTAAATGCTCATCTTCAGAAAACAGTAAATGTTAATTTTTAATCTGTAGATGAATATTTCTAAGATATTATTTTTAAACTGGGAATTCAAAAATTGCTGTTATCCCTGTGAGAAATACCATAGAGCTGTCTGGAATACTGATTCTGCCTTTCAGTTAAAGAGAATTGGTGCAGGACCTAGGCCAATTCTCATGAAATAAATATCTAATTGCTTTAATCAATTCCTAAATTACTCTGCCCTACAACAGATTAAATGGAAAGGTCCCCTCCACCCCCGCCTCTACTCAAGCAATTGTTATTGAAGTAGTGGGCCAGCTGCCTAGGAGGTATCATAGAGAGAGATTGTTTAATTGTGCTATCTGATGCTCAAATACCAAATAGATGTTTAGGCCATTACAGCACTATGCAGACATTAAAAAAGGAAAAATCACCAAGGTGGAATATAATACAGATATTTGCAAATATGAAAGCTTTCTTTGTGCAGACATCTAAACTATTTGTTGTGTTCTCAGATGGATTTGAGTGAGATGAGCATGGATATCATCCATAAATACATAGACCAAGGAGATGTCACATGCCACGTCTTACTGCTTGTGTAGTTCTGAATCATTCATTAATTATTCCATTTATTCTCATGTTTGCTTTACAGGTAGTCCTCGCCTTATGACCAGTTGAGCCCAAAATTTCTATTGCTAAGTGAGAGATTGGTTAAGTGAGCTTTGGCTCATTTTATAATCTTTCTTGCCACAATTGTTAAGTGAATCACAACGGTTGTTAAGTTAGCAACATTGTTGTTAAGTGAATCTGGCTTCCCCATTGACTTTGCTGGTCAGAAAGTCACAAAGGTGATCACATGACCCTGGGACACTGTAACCATCATAAATATGAGTCATTTGCCAAGCATCTGAATTTTGATCATGTGACAATGGGGATGCTGCAATGGTCATAAAGGTGAAAAACAGTCATAAGTCACTTTTTCCAATGCCGTTGGAAGAGTCATTAAAGAAACTGTTGTAAGTAAGTCAAAGACTACCTGTATACTCTTGTTGTATTTAGCAAGTAATCCACAGCTTCATATTTCAACAAGCATTTCCTAAGTTTCTCAATGATCCATTCAAGAGGAAAAATGTAGGGCTAGTCTCTGATTCAGCCACCATTCTGCAAATCTCAAATGGTGGCCTGAAACATCATTTCTTTCAGTCTTTCAAAATCAAGCACAAGAATACCAAAATCTCATGAGATTTCCCATATCTCAGCAGTTGCACATTAGATTGCTGAAATTTCATGGATATTTTTAAAAAAATATTTTATACGTATAGGCACAAATCTCTCTCTCTCTCTCTCTCTCTCTCTCTCTCTCTCTCTCTCTCTCTCTCTCTCTCTCTCTCTCTCTCTCTCTCTCTCTCTCTCTCTCCATACATACACACACACACACAAACATATTATAATATTATAATATATATAATATTAATATATGTATTCAATTACATTCTCAGAAATAGGAAGATAAATTGTTATTTCATCTACCTGTCCAGTCGTATGACAGGAGTAGGTAACACACATGTTAAAAGCCAGCCAAATTCAGCCAAAGTGTGCAGTAAAGGACCATAATCAGTTTTGATTTCACTGCCCTGTTAACAAAAATAGATACAGAAATATATACGTAAGAATAGGGTAAGCATTTCCACAGACTAACCACGAGATGTAGAGAGGAAGGAAGGGGAAACCCAAAGATCCATGCATATTAAAAAAGGATGATTAACCATTAACATACAAAAAATAAGAACAGTATGCGCACATGCATGCACAGACATGCAAATACTTTTCTGGCATAGTTATGTTTCTTCCTATTACTGTTCTGGTGTGTTTATAGAAAGAAATTTGACAATTACATATTTATTTTCCTAAAGAAATTCAGTTCTTTAGTTCCATTTTATTTTTAGTGTAGAAAACACAAGTCAAAACGTCTGTCCATTTGTGGTAATGCATGCCAAAATCTGATTTTATAATATTTACTATAATAGAGCAACTCAATGCTGGTCTAATCACAAATAAAATCCCATTCCTGGAGTTGCAATCTTATTCAGTTTTACAACACACTGGAAATTACATTAATATATACTTTTAATATATATGACTTATCAAACATTTTAAAAGTTATGATACATATCATTTTCTTTTCCATTGGTTAAATAATAATTTTGTTTCTGTAGCAGCATAATAGTTTTTAAAGTGTTATGTTATATTACACAAATATTATTACTACTCGTATAGTGTCAAAAAAAAATTCAAATTACATTAGGTCAAAAGATTTGTGTGTGTGTGTGGTCTAGAAATGTTCTTGTTCCTCACAGCGCTTTTTCCCTAATCTTCTATTTAATTTCTAAATGTGATTAAACCTAAAAGTACATATATATTGTGACTTTAATGATGTAAGTAAATTGAAGAGCTAAGAACAAAGAAGAAATTATCTGTTGATAGATAGATAGATGGATGGATAGATGGATGGATGGGGAGAGGGAGAGAGGACTTTCCCCTCATTGAAAGTCATATCATTACTGTTGGACCTTTTTTTTAATCATAAAAAAGTTGGGAAAGGGGAAAAAACTAAGCAGTGTGTAATTCTCCTTCATCTATACATGAAATTTCTCTAGAATGGAGATTTTTTCCCCAGTTTATTCCTGTCTCTTTCTGAATTCCAAAACTCCCACTACAACAGCTGCCTGAATGAGTTACTTGAAGCAATAATAAGAGTTCGGCAACTTCTAGATGTTTTGGACTATTTCACAGCTCCTTTCTTCTTGTATATTAGCTGAGATAAATCAAAGTTTAAAAGTTCTGAAGACTTCATTATTTGTCCCTGACATATATAGTACAATGATTTCTGATATAATTTAAAACTAATCAAAGACATTTATTCCAGTTGTCAACACTTATTTATGGAATAATTTGGGGAACTGAACTGATCAGCTTTTTTGTGGGATGAAATGAGTAATTATTTTGTTCTTCCAAGTGGAGGTGTATTACAGATATGCATTGTCAGTGAATGGCTGCTTCTTTAGACAAACTTTATGACAAAGAGTCCTGCATTACAACATATAAAATATACAAATCCAAATGGAGGATGCTTCTCAGCATGAACTACCGGTATTCAATATATGTGACACAGAAATGGCAATATAGTAAACCCTCTATTTAACAGTCTTCAGTGTAATTTAGATTTAACAGACAAAATACTCTAGATCTGAGTTGTTCCAACAAATTTACTGTATAAGAACAGACTTTCCTACCTTTTACTGCTAACAAAAAGGAATATAGCAGGGGAATAGAAGTTGAGAGACTAGAGTATAGGACCAGACATCTTAACAAAAAGTGGATGGTAGAAAAGAGGGATATGGAAAATTTAAACAGAACATTATCTTTAATGACTACCTATCATCAACAACTTTTTATTGTGACAACCACTCCTACCATTGTTACTGTAAAGATTTGGTCTTTATGGACACTAGAAAACAAAGATATATACAAGGAATGATTATCTAAAATGATAATTGAAATGTGAGTTATTTTCTGCTGAAACCTCAAATACGTTTAAAATTACAAGATATCACAAACTTGCTCACATATTGATTATTTTTCTAATTGTATACTGAGTTTATGTAAACCCTTGAAATTAATCAGGAAGAGTAATTTAAATGGTCAAAAACAAAAATAGGGAATTACCTCAATGACAGTCCATTGTTCTACAACAATAGCATCATTTCCTTTCCTCTCTGAACCTGGAAACCCCGGTTCTTCTTCATATATAAATAACCCTTCTAATGATTTGGGCCCAAAGTCAGCTAGAGAAAGAAAAAAAGGAAAAGTAGTAAATAATAGTAATTTAGAAAATATCTAAACTGTATAGTACTATACTTATGTATTAAGAGGAGTATACTTTCCTTTTCTGTCTCACACTTGATCATTCTGATATGATTGTGAATGAACAGGATTTGGTTAATTTATATTACTTACTTACTTACTTATGTAAGGTTTAGACCAGGGGTAGTCAACCTTTTCATACCTACCGCCCACTTTTGTATCTCTGCTCATAGTAAACTTTTTTGACCGCCCACTGGTTCCACAGTAATGGTGATTTATAAAGTAGGGAAATAACTTTACTTTATAAAATTTATAAAGCAGAGTTACAGCAATCCCCTACCACCCACCATGAGAGCTGGAACACCCACTAGTGGGTGGTAGGAATCACTGGTTTAGACATTGCTCATCTTACTTTCTAAGTGACTGTGGTGGTTGTTTTTTTCCTGTCAAATGTCACATATCTTGGGTTTCTATGATAAGTAGAGTTAGAACGGGTAGAAATGAGGTCAGAGCCCAAAGTGCATTTGGCCATTACCCCCTGGCCAGCTGAGTTCAGACTTTTTTAAAGCCATTTTTTGCCCTCCCCAGGCTCCAGAGACTTTATAGGAGCATGGGGAGGGCAAAAAGAGCCTCCCCCACCCCCCTGGAGGCCCTCCAGAGGCTTCAGGAGCTTCTCTGAAGCCTCTGGAGCACAAAAAAACAGCCCTATGGGCAAACCGGAAGTTTGGGAACAGACTTCCAGTTTGTTTGTACGGTCAGTTTAAGCCCTCCAGAGGCTTCAGGGACCTTCAGAAGGCTTCCCGGAAGCCTCCGGAGGGCTTAAACCGACCCTATGAGCAAACCGGAAGTGACTTCCGGTTTGCTCGTAGGGTCGTTTTTTGCCCTTCGGAGGCTTTAGAGAAGCTCCTGAAGGTTCCTGAAGCCTCCGGAGGGGCGGTGGAGGCTGTTTTCACCATCCCCAGGCTCCCATAAAGCCTCTGAAGCCTAGGGAGGGTGAAAAAAGTATGCAAAATATGGGGGGAGCGCCTCTCATGCATGCATGCGCAGGGGGGGGGGGTTGCGCGTTGCATTATGGGTGTGGCACGCCTGCCCATGACCCCCCCCCCCCCGGCGCTCCCCTTCCCTTATGGCACGCGAGCCAAAAAAGGTTCACCATCGCTGGAATATGCAGTATATTTCTTAAGCACAAAATGAATTTGACAGCCTCATTCTTTTCCAAATAAAAAGGCAAATAATGTACAACAGCAAAGCAAATTCTAGGTCAACCTTCTTACTTGCTTCAAGTAAATCATCTGCTGTTTATTTTACTTTTAGAAAGATTACATTTTAAAAATTCAGTTTAAAAGGAAAATGCATTTGTTAAGAATTCATAGTCCTCTGTATCTATGAGATTTATGTATTAGTTCATTTCTTAACTCACTCCATGTCTAGTTTTAATTTTGTTGTTGTTATTAGTTGCAAAGTTTGTGTCCGACCCATTGCGACCCCATGGACAACGTTCCTCCAGGAACTGTCCTCTACCATCCCCTGGAAGCCTTTAATAAGAAATTCAATTAAATTCTAGAAACTAAATGGTTTAGATATAAATAAGAGTAAAATCTGGGAACTTAAACTTGGCCTCTCCTACCAAGAACAAATTTGAAGTTTGAAAAACTGCTTAATCTTTTCCAAGCCTCTTTATAGCTTTCTTCTGCCCAGCTATTAGTAGTTCTTATTTTTCACTCCTAAATTAAGGGTGAATAATCCCTCTTTCTCTCTTTGATTCTCTCTTGGTGGGAGGAAAGGAAGTGAGACTTCCCCTCCCCCAGCCATTCTGCTCAAAACAGTTGGTTCTCTACAGTGAGAAACAAGTGATACGTATAGACAACAGCTGGTGGGGGGGATCTTCATCGCTTCTCCCTTCCTTCTGGTGATCTTTTAATAGTTCCCTGGGAGAGAAAGCCAATGAGGGATAAATGTAGCATCTATAACTGGGTGGATGACAGATGCAAGCTTTATCTGAAAGATTTAACTATCCTGAATCCAACAGACCACTGTCTTTATTTACTCTGCAGCCTATTTTAAAACTTGCACACACTCTTTTTTTATTGTTTTGAATTTTCTGAATGAATTTTACTAATATCCTTATTTTTAGATATGAAAAAGAGTATCCTTATCCTTACCTTTAGAGGCTTCCCAACACACAAAAGTGTCAATTAATGACAGCCCTTGTCTGTAATAAAATGTGGTTAAATCTAACCAATCAGCATCCAATGTACTAATCACAGGTCCTTTTCTTGACACTTTCAGAGACAAAATACCGTCATGATAGGTCCAACTGATGGAATCATCTTCAAAGACATTGAAAACTGTATATAGTTTGGTGTCTGAAGAGGAAAAAAACCCATGGAATAAAGATATTAGGGTAATATGCATTGTAAAAATGTCAATGGGATTATATTTATAGACTTTTTAAAAAATCTACAACATTACATTTTTGCATTAAGAATACAAATTAAACCCATATGGATAAAAGTCCAGAATTACATTTGAATACTATTTTAATTCAAAGTGATATATCAATCCTTCAATATGTAAGCTAAAATGTTGGAAAATCCTACCATGAAAGCCATCTTAATTCAGGGGCTTAAATCCAAACTCTTCATTTTCTCTGTACAGAACATAGTCTCCTCTTTCAATTTACATTGCGATTTGCAAAATGTTTTTCTTTCCTTTATGTATTGTATTGACAGGATTTTTCTTTCTCAGTCTTTTTCTAGCATCTAATACCTACACTTCCATTCTTAAATTTTAATTGGTTCATCTATTGCAGCTACCGTCATGCATCTCACCAATAATCTTGCAGCTGTAACTATGCTGTGGAGATCTCACTTGGATTGCCAGTTTGCAAACTAAACTTGGCAACCCTACATCCTAATATTTCCAGCCAAATTATCCACATGACATTGATATTTCTCTCTAAAGTTCATTCTCCTTTAACCAAATTCATCCTCCTCTTCCACCTGCAACGTGCTCTACATGGGGCTGCCCTTGAAGAGTATTCGGCGACTTCAGCTTGTCCAGAATGCAGCCGCGCGAGCGATCGTGGGTGCGCCTCGGTTCACCCACGTAACACCTATCCTCCGCGAGCTGCACTGGCTGCCTGTTGGTCTCCGGATTCGCTTCAAGGTGCTAGTTGTCACCTACAAAGCCCTTCATGGTATTGGATCTGGATACTTGAGAGACCGCCTGCTGCCAATTACCTCCACTAGACCAATAAGATCCCACAGACTAGGCCTCCTCCGAATTCCATCAGCCGCCCAGTGCCGACTGGCGGAGGAGGAGGGCCTTCTCTGTGGCTGCTCCGACCCTGTGGAACGAACTCCCCGTGGAGATTCGTACCCTCACCACCCTCCAGGCCTTCCGCACAGCCCTTAAAACCTGGCTGCTCCGGCAGGCCTGGGGCTAAAGTCTTCCAACCCCACTCCGAATGGTATGATTGTTGCGTTTTTAGTAGTGTATGGTCCTTGTTCTGTAATTTGTTTGTTTCCCCTTCCCGTGAATTGTGAGCCGCCCTGAGTCCCCCCAGGGAAAAGGGCGGCATATAAATAAAGCAAATTCCAATTCCAATTCCAATTCCACCTACTCCCATTCAACTGTTTGCTGCTACTTTTTATGATTCCCTTTATTCATCTTTCTCTCTTTCTCTCTCTCTGCCCAGAATTCATCTTTTATGGCATGGTGATCTTTGTTTTACAATTTGTGAGGGGCTGGGTGCTACCATGCTAATTTTTTCTAATAAAGTCAGTGCCAATTTTCTCTAAATTACTCAGTTAAATTTACTTTATTTTGATCAACAATCCAGCAGATGACACTAAAACATAATAAAAAACAATAGTGTTCAGTTTTGCATCACCTATTGCCTGATTTTCATTGCGGTCACGCAAATTTAGTTACAATATAGGAGATTAATGGTTTTGTTTACTTGTTATTATTTACGAAACAATCTGAAAGGAGGTTTACATAATAATCAGTACTTCCTGAGAATTGCTGCGATAGAGGCTAGATATAATTATTTTGAGTATCCTATGGAAGTTGTAATATATTAACATGGTGTACAGTTTTTATCTGCTCAGGTTTGCAGGGGCAGTGTGTTGGGCTAGTGGGGTTTTAGAGGGAAGGACGCTGTATCTTCCTTTAAAAAGTTTTTCACAAGTTGGGAAAGATAAGAATCTTTAATATTTGGAGGATTCTTAAGTGTCCTTGGCAACCTCAGTTCTGGGCTCTGGGATACCGTAATTGTTGACTTCCATTTGATACTCCATATCATTTAACCTTTGAAAGAATATTTGTTCAGCCAATTTTTATCCTAAAGACAGTAAGACTGGAGAGGATAATACATATGATGTTATGTTTTGTTCTGTTGTAGTTTTCCAGATGGAAAATAATTGTTTAAAAAAAAGTATAGGGATTACATTTTTCAATTTGGATAGTTTGT
Organism: Thamnophis sirtalis; assembly: GCF_051295495.1. Taxonomy (NCBI): domain Eukaryota; kingdom Metazoa; phylum Chordata; class Lepidosauria; order Squamata; family Natricidae; genus Thamnophis; species Thamnophis sirtalis. The sequence continues at coordinate 9,238,043 of NW_028261381.1, read as the reverse complement.
CCTTGCTGAAAAAAGGGCCGATAAACACAAGGATACATAAGAAAGGTTTATGAACACCTCCATATATGGTTGTACTGTTTGATAATCCTTCTCTTAAGCTATTGTTCTTAAAAATTGATTCTTCTATAGTTTGAGATAGCTACATAGTGCATGTAGATGATACAGATGATGTGTTTAAATACCTTCTTTTTCCTTGAATTTATTTGGGCTGGGACAGCCTTCTCTTCCATCTTGAAAATCAGTTTTTTGTACTGGCTTGACATCCGGGTGAATTTCTTCCTGTATTCCACTCTCAGAGGATTGACCACTCAGTATCCCTTCATTCAGGATTCTAACATTTTCCTCTGAATCATGGTTCCTCTGCTCTCTGTTCCTTCTGCATAGTGTCGAGTCAGACTCCATATCTTCACCCAGGTTTGCACCATTACAGATTTTAGATTGAGAGCAAGACTGGGTTATAAACCCAACAAACTTCATTCCTCTTTTAGCAGCATCATTGACCTATATTTTTCAAAAAGACAGTACTAATTCAGTGGGGTGGATATGCATATTGTTCACTAAGAAAGAGTACAGCTAATTTATGTATGATGGTTTTATGTGGATACACAGAAAGAAATATACATTGATATATAAAAATAGCACATCTATTTTACTATGAATGTTATGAAACAGCCACCTATTCAAGAATTTCAACTAACTGTAAAACATGTATCTTCAGTTTTACAAAGAGCAGGATATATGGAGCCTTTCTTTTGCCTATTTGTACCTGGGTAAAAATTAATGATATGTAAATGGATTTTTTAATGTTATTTATTTGTTCCTTTGAGTCAGTGTTGAATCCTGACAAGAGCCTGCACAAATCCCCACAGTTTACTTGCAGAATTTCAGAATTGGTTTGCCATTCTCTCTGTCCTAGACCCAACAGAGAAGGGCTGGCCCAAGGACACCCAGATAGCTTCTTGCTTAACTCAGGACTAGAATTCACAGTCTCCCAGTTTCTAGCCTGATGCCTTAACACTTCTTAATTAGCTCTTAAAACATACTTGAAATGTCTTAAACATCAATGCAAAGGTTTAATAAATGCTGGTGTTCTGGAATTATTTATGTATATTTCATCATTATTATTTTTAGAAATATTTCAAGGTGGCAAACATACCTAACACTCCTTATTCCTTCTATTTTCCCCACAACAATAATTCTGTGAGGTACGTTGGGGTGCAAGAGAGTGTCTGGCCCACTAGCATTCATAATCTCCTGGTTTCCAGCCTAGTGCCTTATCCACTAGACCAAACTGGCTGTCATTCAACATGATATTCAACTTTTCATCATAGAATGTCAACATGGAATATTTTAAGGCTGCATTCTGCAAGCTTTGCAGAACAGTTGAGGGACTCAATTTACATACAGAACTAAATATATGAGTCAGTAGAATATTTCATCAATAAGGCCCTGGAATTCTTCTGAAGAAATCCTAGTATATTTTTCTTTTCTGAATTTAGAAATCAGGTTTGCGTGTAAAGCAGAAATGGATGTGAAAACATTTTCCATAGCTGCTGCCACCACTGTTTTGTTCAACTACCCATCTTTGACTCAACAGAATCAACAGGGAATGGGAAGAGTTATGGGAGAACTCAATTGCAGGAGTCTATAAATGGGGTGCTAGCATTATTTGTAGTGCTTCTGCTCTGCTGCAATCAAATGATTCTCAGGGTTTGTAGGTTATTTTAAAAGTTAAAACATTTGTGTGAATTTAAAACCAATCAAAACAGTCATAACAATAAAGCCAGTCAACAGGTTAGCTCTGCATAAGAACAAAAGGGAACACACAAATACCCACTCACACCCACACAAAAACCAAAAAGCAAGATGGCATCAATAGCAGTAATAATAGCAGTAGACTTATATACCGCTTCATAGGGCTTTCAGCCCTCTCTAAGCGGTTTACAGAGAGTCAGCATATTGCCCCCAACAATCTGGGTCCTCATTTTACCCACCTCGGAAGGATGGAAGGCTGAGTCAACCCTGAGCCGGTGGGATTTGAACCGCTGAACTGCTGATCTAGCAGTAGCCTGCAGTGCTGCATTTAACCACTGCGCCACCTTGGCTCTTGGAAAGACTCAAAGAAAGCCCCCCCAAAGCAACCCAGTTTTTAGACTTCTAGAAAACTGACAAGGAGGGGGCCAACCTGACACCCTTCAGGAGGTTGCTTTATAGTGTTGGTGATGCCACAGAAGAGCAGTGCTGCCCATTCAACCTCTTGGAAATGTGGAATTATGAGAAGTGATTGAAACAGAAGATCCAGAAGGTAAGTTACGTTATGATCAAGACAAAGTTTAGTATTAGATATGTATGCTTTTGTTCATGAACAGTATCTGAGTTCTCAGAGTAGGACTATAGGAAAAGTAAAATATCCAGCGAAGATGGTCATATACCTTCTCTAACACTTCCTTAACTGTCTCGTTTGTTAGTTTTTCATACGTTAAAGGGCACTCTTCAATCACAAGCCTGGGTTGTCTTGGCTCTCTCATTGGTGGATTCTTGTGACTAAAACACAGAAAGAAAGCAGCCTTTGTTGAAATTTGATTGATCTTGTGCAAAATACTAACAAGCAAAAACTTTTTTCATTCCCAAAATTTATAAACTGAATGTTGGCAACTCTCTTGTTTAGGTAGCTCTTCCGTTATTCTTGATTCTTTCGCCCAAACATGTTGCTGGGCACAGAACTGAATTACCCATTGAGCAACCTTGTTTACATTTCATTTAAAGACTAAATATTTTTCTGCTGAAATATAAAGTAAAAATATGTGAGTTAAAAAGGAAATTTCCTTCAGATATTTTAAGAGGTTTCGTTGATGGTATTCTAACTGTAATGCAAATCTGGTGAGGGTAAGTTTGAGAGACTTAATTTGAGCTACAAATGCATTACTTTTTTGTAATGGCTCTGGGGTCAGAGCTGCATGTATGTGCAAGGTATACAGGAATTTAGGCATATTAAGAATGTTGTTGAGGGTTAGAGTTTGGAGATTTGGTGCAAACTGTTTGGTTAAGTTAGGAATAGGACAGAGCTATGGAAGCCAGTTCTTAGACACCGTAAAGCAGGACCTCCCCAAGTTAGCCCAATTTAAGCAGAGTATGGAGGAGGTAAATCTGTCTAGTGGCCTGGAAGTTATTGGAGGTCTTTGACTGCCAAGACTCCCACAACTGTAGCAGAGAAATCTGGAGTGACCTCCCTGGCTGAGTAGCTTAAATCTGGGGCTGAGTACACAAGCTTATTGTTCTGGGAGACTTGAAACTGTCATTCCTGAGTGTGAATTTGGAAGCAACTCAGGAGTTTATGGTCACCAAGCTGATCATCAACTTGACTAAGTTATCTCTGGCCTGACTCACATGTGTGTATGTGTGTTACATATTATACCTGCTTTTTATATCAGAGCTGTGGCAACATTGGGATATAACACCCACTCCCTTGTCTTGGGCAGATCACTCCCTGTTGACCTTGGAGCAGGAAGGAAGGACTTATTTGATTGGTCTACTCCAGGGATCTGATAGATTCTTTTGGGTTAGGGTTCTGGTTTTACTGAGGCCATTACCACCTGTAACAAGAGGATGATAATAGCCTTGGATTCAGTACGACCTGTGCAGTTTTGTTACACTTGTGGAGTTTGGAGAATTCTCATTAGTTTTCAGAGGAACTCCAGGTAATGTAGCAACATAAAAGATTTCTCGGGTTCTGCTTGGTGAATGTGAAAAGTGAGCCCAACTAAGATAATGAATTGGATAATTTCAATTTATCTTTCAACTTTCCCTTAAAAAAAAGTACTTGACTTGAAGCTCCAGATAAAATAGTTTCAAAAAGGGGTTTCATCATGACAAACAGCTCTTATTATTTGAGATTCACCAAAATGACACAAGCAATAAATGACTGACTGCTAAGTCAGAAGACAACTGTTTTCTAACAATTAGTTAAATTTAAAGATTTGAAGCTTAAGAAGCTAACAGTAAGGAAATGTTACTGTCTTGTCCTACATTGTTTATGAAGTGCAGATAGCCGTGGAGAGGACAGGACTGGAAACTTTTATCCTGTGAAATGCTTTAAGTTAACATTTTAAGGTTTAAGTGGAGCTTAGTATACTCATTATCTCAAGCTTTAACAGCACTTAACATCTCACACTCACATTTAGATAATGTAACCTAGAAATACAGTTTTTAGCTATGTTGAAATAGTTCAGAAGAGTTTCAAGAGTTGATCCTGAATGAGTTCAATAAATAAAAAATTGTAAGTAGCTCTCAAGAAGAATACATTTAGAACTAATACCTCTGCCCTTTTTGTTTTATATCATGATATTAATATTAATATGCCAATAATAAAGATAATATTATTATGTTAGTTTTAGTGTTACAAATATACATTAAGGTCATGTAGGGTATTTTCTTGCAATGTTTGTTCTTTTTCTGGATAGTTTCCTCCTATTTAGGAATGCTACAGTTCTCATGCTGAGAAAATAAATGAGGAGAAAGGAATATTGTGTATGTAAAAGTATTAAAGATGGGGTAAAATATAATAAATAAATAAAATAACCCTATAAAGGGCAACTTGCAGTTCTGATCATGCTTTCAAAAGTAATCAGCCTCTCCCCCAATAATCTGCTTGTAGAGCAGGATGAGGAGAGTAAAAAAAAACAAAGAGGTTGTTAAAAAAATGAATCAAAGACAAAAAAGAGGCTTGTCAGTAAGGAGACAGTAAGGAGACAAGAAACACTGAGATGTTTCTCAAGATGGTTATAGTCACTTTTGGGTCAGGTTTTTGACACAGTTTTAGAACAAGCCAACAATTGGTACCCAAACAGACTGACATCAGAGAATGCAGCCTTGGACAAGTAAAATAATGCCCAATTTCCTACAACATAAATTTTAGTTAGGTAAAAATATACAAATATATGAACTGATATCCACCCAGTATATAAGAGCCGAGGTGGCGCAGTGGTTAAAGGCAGCACTGCAGGCTACTTCAGCTGACTGCAGTTCTGCAGTTCGGCTGTTCAAATCTCACCGGCTCAGGGTTGACTCAGCCGTCCATCCTTCCGAGGTGGGTAAAATGAGGACCCGGATTGTTGGGGGCAATATGCTGACTCTGTAAACCGCTTAGAGAGGGCTGAAAGCCCTATGAAGTGGTATATAAGTCTAACTGCTATAACTGCTATATAAGAATATATAAAAGGCTACTTAAAATTGATTTCACAAAGCCTATTTTTCTAGCTTGCTATCAGTACCTAATGTTCTGTGTGTATTATGTTTAAGTTCAGCTTCAGTTTTAAGCAATTCTTCATTGGAGATTTAATTTAAGAATCTCAGAAGTATAGCTGGAAAGTCACATTGTTGGTCACAATTACAGTACCAACTATTGACTAGCTAAAGATTATCAAATGTGTTTTTGCATAAACATTCATGTGCTGGATGTAACTTCCTCAGATGCATAAAAAATTATCTCCACTAAGAGATATGCACAGGCAAGGGTGCAAAGAGAACAAAAATGTCAGAAGGAAATAAAAGGTGTACTATTTTCATTCTATTTTTATCTGATGTTACTGCTTGCTTGCATCCCTCTCCCACATTTTCTATTTCTAAAGGGAAAGAGCCATCAGGGTCTCATCAATCAATACACTATGGAGGATGGAGAGAATATTATTTTTGCAAGTCTCCAGATTTGAATAGCTATTTGCATGGGGAATAAACTAAGTCATGCAATTTAATGCAAGATCTAATTTGATTCTAAGATGCAACAAAATTATGACATGGTTGTCATAATAATGGTTTTACTGTTAAAGCAGGGAACAATTTTTTCGATGAAGGAATTCCACTCAGTACAAAAGCTTGCTAGAATTTAAGCATTTCTTGTATGGCATACCTGAATTTGAGACGGACAAGCACAACTCGATAGATGTGACTTGCTGGAAAATGCCTTCTTTGTCCAGGTGACAGTAAAACAGGATGAATAGCTCCTACCACATATCCTTTATTATAATACTTCTCCACATTCTTTGCAATATCCAAAACAGAGCATATTTTGATAATTTCTGGATTTGAGATAACTAAAAGGATTAAAACAACAGAAACACTTGATATAGAATTCAACATTTAAAATAACTTTTTGTAAAGATTAAGTTGTACAGTTGTACAACAATTCATAATCATTAGAGGGGTCCACTACTCACTAACTATTCACTTCAGATATTTGCTAACACTATCTCCCTCCCAAAGTCCTGCTGCCCTGCCTCATCATAGTGGTAGGAATAGTGCTCCTGGAAGGGATATGTGAAAAGTCAGGATTGGATGCTAACAGTACATACACTTTAGCAGGGTCGCACAAGGTGTGAAGGTCATTCCATATTGCCAAAAAGCATGACCCGTCAAAACCGCGTTCCACAAAAGCGCGGTCGACGAAATCGGGTATGTGACGTCATCACAACGCGATGAAAAAGATCAAAAAATTGAAATAAAAATTAAATTACATCAAGCCGATTCACATAAAGGTAAGGGTTAGGTTAAGGGTTAGGGTTAGGTTTAGAGCGTTAGCGTTACATTTAGCGTTAGGTTAAGGGTTAGCGTTAGGTTTTTCGTTACGTTAAGGGTTAGGTTTAGGGTTAGGTTTAGGGTTAGGGTTAGGTTTAGGGTTAGGTTTGGGGGGGTTAGGGTAAGGTTTTCGCTTTATTTTTACATTTTTCGATCTTTTTCGTCGCGCTGTGATGATGTCACATACGCGCTTTCGTCAACTGCGATTTTGTCGTCCATGGTTTTGTGGTGGAACCGCCAAAAAGAGAAGCCAAGTCCAAGAAAAATAGAAATTTCAGAAAAGAACTTAACAAATAATTTCAGAGAGCTGTTGTAAGAGAAAATAAGCAATATTTCAATCAATCAATCAATCAATTTACTAAGAAAAAACTACTTTAAAGAACACAGTATTGCCTGTGGCTTCTATTACTATAGCAGTAACAGAATATAGGGACTTAAGTGTTGAACCATTAAGTGTTATAATAACAGGTGCAGGGAGAAAGTTAAACAAATTATATTTGTTGTGGTTGCAATACTAACGCAGCGTTATTAAATTATTAAGTGATTTTTAAAACGGAAGTTTATATCACAATAGATTTTGGCCTATATATATATTGCACATCTGAATTAGGTATTTGTTTCTATTATACACACTCAAGGAGTTTGAGTAGACACCAGAGCCTTACCACATATGAAGTTCTGCTTTTGACACCAGTCACTGTCCAACTATTTTCAAGCCTTGTAATAATGTGGTATTAAAAAAAAAAAACTAGAAAGAAAGCATACTGGGATTCTGTGCTTAATAGAAAGCTTGTGATTTATAAATGGCAGAATGTTTTCACCTCTCAGTATAACCAATAATGTACAGCAAGACTAGAAGTATTCTAAAATAAAGAAGCTGGCAAATAATTGCAGTTTTGTTCACCTTTCCGTCCACTATCAATAAAATATGAAGGAAAGAGGGAAAGAAAGCAACCCCAATAATTGGTTTTTAGTCTCATGTTGTTTCTGGAGTCTTCATACTTAACCTTACCATCTCAGGTTCTACTGCTGGATTTCATTGCCTCCGCATTTGCCCCAATAGGAGTCTCCATTGAGTTTTGCCTAGTTGCCAGAAATGGAAAGGGCCTTCTAGTAGTAGTAGGACAAGATTTGATCCAACTGCTTGTTTCATTATGATACGTGATCGAAAAATGGCAATGTCATCACTCTCTCTCTCTCTCATCTATCACCTCAGTTACAAAAGTAACTGCATAAAATTGCTAACAGTTGTTTGAATTATTAGCAATATGATTATTTTTTACAAGAAATAATCTCCATCAAAGTACTTTCATAATCCTGAAAATATACATATTTAAATCAACTGCTACCCATTAAAATAAAATAGTGTGATTTAAATCAAAAGCCAAATGCACAGTTATAACTAATATTATTGCATTTGATTTTAGACAATCAAACATGAAACTCACAAGTATTTGTTACTTTTTTTTCTCCTCATAATGAACAAAAGCTGTTTCATCCAAAACCAAAGAAAAATGTTAAAAAGCTAACATATAGTTCAGTGGTACTGTATAACACTTCATAATGTATCCTATACATTATAAAATCATTCTATTTAAATTATAACTATGACCATGTTGACGCTGACTGTAATATGCAAGTTGTCTTTTGGATCAATACCTACTAAGTTCTACACAAAAAAGCTGATGTACAGACCCAAATAGCGTTATAAAAACTTCTTCAAAAAATTCCCAGAAGCAACTTTTGCAGAACAGAGCTGCCTGTTCTTAGTGGGAAGCCATCTGGGACTATTTGTTTATTTTTTTTCCACTTTCTGTGACATGAAGTTGGTTAGAAACAAGACACCCTACAAAAGAAGGAAGTAGACCTACAGGATAGCCTGTTTTTAACCGCACAGATGTCCACGAGCAGTATAAAACAAAGAAGAGTACTTTCAACTATATTTGTATTTGATATCTTCAGTGTTCCACTTACTATCAATAGCTCCAGCTTAATTCTGAAGGTCTTGAAAAGTGACATATTTCTTCAGAGATACCCAGGTATGACAAGCACAGGCAGAGAAATGTTTCAGTAGTCATTTCTAAATCCTTAATCTAATAAGCAGTAGGGGAAAATGAATCAAACTTTTTTTTCTGTATCTAACCGTAAGAAACACATTTGGCTTATACAGTATGTTCTTTTGAAAGGTTAAAACACTTCATACATACCTTCTAATGTAAAATCCAGCAATACGTACTCATAAGCAGAGTCTGTTTTTGTTTCCACTTGCGGTCTCTTCAGCGTTGAAAATATTTTTCCAGGACTGCTGTCATCTGAATCTTCTAGCTTTCTCAGCCCACACCCCATCTTAAGACCTGGCGGATGGGTGTAAGGGGGAAAGTAAGGAGAAGCTAAGGAAGAAACTCTTGCAGGCACAAAATCGGCTTCTCTCACAAGACGGGTTTAAAAACAAGCAATGTGTTTTAGATCCTCTTTATTGCTGTTAATGAAACATCCAAACAAAAACCGATCTTCTGCTCCCAAGTTAGAAAAAAGAGATTTTTTCTCTCCATATTTACAGCAAGGCACAACCGCTCTTAAAGATACCAGGCACCAAATTCAGGAGGAGTACTACTCCTCTTTCAAAAAAATACAAACTGCTACAAAGTGAGCAGAGATTTTCCATGCCACGTCAATTTACAGCCAGCCCCCTAATAGTGTTCTGTTGCAGAGGGCACCAATGAGTGCTTTGTCTCTCTCTCTCTTGGCTGGCTGATAATGATGAGAAGAAAAGAAAAGAAACAAAATAAAGTTAGAGCAAAACTTTAGCATGATTACTTACAGTCAGAAGATCTGCTTCAGTGCAATGGCCAGTAAAAGAAATAAAACTAGCAAAAGAAGTCAAAGAAATAGGATAGAGAGCTTCACCATGGTCTGAGAAGAAAATCATTTCCAGAAAGGAAGTCAACTTTAAAAGGAAATTGCTTCTGGCATCTCAAAGGGGAGGAAAATAAATGAAAAGCAGTTCAACTCTATTTTAAATGTGAGCGTTTGTTGCTTACTTCCTTTTCTTAGGGCAGCTGGAAAACTACACATCATGCTAGTAAAGCGAAAAGATTTAACTAGAGTGGTGAAATCATAGTGTTTGGAATGATTAAATTGCCTTCTTGAAAACAATCAGTGGAGCAATCATCAGGGTCATCCAATTTCATTTTTAAAAATGGGTCTTGGGAAAGTTCCCTCCTAATTACTATCTTCTGGAACACTTTGTAAAAACAATCTTTCAAAATTGATCTGATTTTCCTAAAATAGTAGCTGAAGCATTGGGTTTCTAACTATTATACTTTTACTTGTGTTCATTTTTAAATAGATGCAGTAATCAAGTTAAGCCAGAGTGTGATAAAATATTTTTGTCACCTCAGAAGATGGTAGCTGGACTGTCCTATAAAAGACCACAACCATGAAAAACGGAAAATCTGTTGTTCATCATACAGGTCTTTTTTGAAAAATATTAACATGATTCACACTATTCTGTTTTTCCCCCTTTGGGCATCCCCTAGTGAGATGTTTTAGAACACTGCACTTTCAAATTCAGAAAAACTTTCTCCCCAAGAAAATAAAAATCTTTATTACAAATGAGGCTTTGCATCAATTCCATGTGTTGGAATTCAGCAAATTCTTAGTAGCATTATTGATGATTCTTATTAGATAATGTGATAACTGAATTCACTTTTATAATGATTATACAACATTTTTTACTTCCTGAATATGACAGAATTTGAGTTTTACAGGAATATTTTATCTAAGAGCAACCCTGTACTTAATCAAAATAAATAATCATTTATTTCCAAAACTGCTTAGCCTAGAACAGATTTATATGTTATACAATGTTCATATACTTTATTATAATCCATAATTTAGAAACTAACAGAAGAAAAAAGGAAAGTTTTTTCATATTAATAATACTATCAAAAACATTTGCCTACCCCAGGTCTTTGGGAGGGACTTGATAGGTGGATAAAAATGCCAAATCCAGTCTAAACGTATGGTTGACTGTGCTATGAACTATAATAAGCTGAAGAAAGAGTGGGCCATGTAGCTTAATTGCCACAAAAAGGTTGCACAGACTGACTACAAGCAATGGCATGATAAAGTGGCAACAATGGTGTGCTGGAAAATCTGCAAGACATACCATTTGCCTGCAAGCAAGAACTGATAAGACCACAAAATATACAAAGTAATAGAAAATGAACAATTCAAAGTGCTTTGGAACTTTAGAATTCATAAAGACAAGCACTTGATATATATCAGCCCAGTCTTAACGATTGTTGATAAGACAAAAAAGTTTGGATTGTTGATAGCACAGTAGCTGGAGATAGCAGAAGATTCATTTTCATTTCATTCATTTTGATTTATTTGTATGCCGCCTTTTTCCCCAAGGGGACTCAGGGCGGCTCACAACTCAAAGGGAGGGGAAAAACAAACAAAGTTACAAAAACATAAAAAACCATACAACATAGTTAAAAAGCACAACAATCATACCATTCGAAGTGGGGCAGCGAGTCTTTAGCCCCAGGCCTGTCGGAACAGCCAGGTTTTAAGGGCTATGCGGAAGGCCTGGAGGGTGGTGAGGGTACGAATCTCCACGGGGAGTTCGTTCCAGAGGGTCGGAGCAGCCACAGAGAAGGCCCTCCTCCGGGTAGTCGCCAGTCGACACTGGCCGGTTGATGGAATTCGGAGGAGGCCTAGTCTGTGGGATCTAATTGGTCTAGTGGAGGTAATTGGCAGTAGGCGGTCTCTCAAGTACCCAGATCCAATACCATGAAGGGCTTTGTAGGTGACGACTAGGACCCTGAAGAAAATCACAAAATATAAAGACCTGCAAATAGAATGACTGTGGCAAAAGAATGCAAAGATAGTCCCAATAGTTCCAATAGGGAAAGGTACATTCTCAAAACGTCTGGAGCAGCAGTTGAACACCATTGGTGTTGACAAAATCATTATCAATCGATTGTAAAAAAAGGAGCTTTACTTGAAACAACTTACATCTTGCGATGATACCTTTAACACTATCTGTTCTGACTTTAGCGTCCTGATAGAGTAAAAAGCACACGCTTAGTCCTAAAAATCCTCTTTTTATTTCAAAGGCTGTGAATTATGTTCATTCACAACCCATAATGAGTCACAAATAGTTGTAGAGTCCTACAGTAGGCTGCCAAAGTCTTTCGGATAAGGCTGATAAGCACCCACATTTATCTTCCTTGAAACACTGCCAAAGACCTAATTGGCAATTAGCTTGCAAGGCCACACAGAGCAGAGTTAAAACGGAGCTTCAGAATTTAAACCAACCAGCACGAATAAAGTTGCTTCCTGCAAAGGCTCACATGCCTTTGCTCCTCCTTTATGTCCTATAGGAGGGGTCAATCACCCCCAAGCCTTACTCCCTTTTGTCGTAACTGTCCTTGCCTTCTGGCAGCTCTGTGTATGCGTGCACTGGGAACAGGCTCCCCCTGTTCCTCTGCCTCGCTGATGTCCAACTCTGGAGGCAGCACATAACTGCCAGATGGCCCTGGCCTCTAATCTGCCTCCGACGCAGAGCCCTCATATGAGCCTTCCCCAGACTCCAAAACTGGCCCATGTTCCTCCCCAATCTCCTCACTGTCTCTGCTGCCAGCTCCACAGGCTGCTAGTAGACTACAACACCATTAAACAACATCTGCCTATACCAGGAAAGGGCTGGAGAGGTAGATAAAAATGCCAAATCGAGTCTAAACATCTAGGTGACTGCAATGAACCATAAAAATAATACATATAATGCTTATTCTCCAACAGTGATCCAAAATTCTCATTCTGGATCTCATATCCAAACAAACACTTTACTTCTGAGAATTTCATGCAAAGGACTATTTAGAAATTTAGACTGCATGTAAAAGTTTATATGAGTTTTCATTTTTTCCCTTTGTTAAGTAAACTGACTTGAAAGTTAGTAACTTAACACCATACATGAAATAATAGATATAAAAATATGGCTGATTTTAACATGGAAAGGGGTTATGCTCAACATGGCATACTTTTTTTGCACATGCTCTATTTAGTTAAGAAGCCAAGTTTCCCCCATCTGAGAATAGGGGTGGGTGTTTATAGCTTTGCTGAAAAATAAGCAAGGAAATTTAAAAACGAGGAAGTGAGCAGCAATGGTTTGCCTTTGAAGATGATTTTAGGGAGAAGTGGGGTTCATTTCTCCAGGTGGCAAATTCTGTTTGTGACATCCTAGCAGGGTTTCTCTTGCTTAGTCAAGGAACCTTTCTCTCCTTTTTCATTCAATTTCTTTTCTCCCTTCATCTTCTATTCCTTATGTATCACACTGTTATCCCATCGTCATCCTGTTCTTCACTGTTTTTTGCTCAAAGAAGGGAAGGTGTACATATAAGCATGATTGTGTGCACAAGTGCTTCTATATTTAAGATAAAATTGTTAATATAAGGAAATGAGTGATCAAATTTATTTTAACCAGCAGTTATTTTTTTGCAATTAGCTATGTTCTCTTCCTGTGAATGGCCTGCACAAAGAAGAAATAAACTCTTCAATTTGCATGCACTACATTAGGATGAAACAAGCACACAAAATAATAGAAAAAGAAGATGATTGTCCTTTTGTGTGTCTTCAACATCACCGACTGGCCACCTTGCTCCAATGAATGGCCTGCACAAAGAGACACAGAAAGGAAGATTTTAATTGCATGCACTACCACATTAAGGATGAAACCAGCACACAAAGCAATAAAACAGCTACTTACATAGGAAAGATGACTGTCCTAGCGGTCATACTCTGTTGCCTCTTCATCCTGTTAAATAATACTACCTGCAAAATAAATAAAACAATATTGGACTTGATTGTGGTTGTAAGCTGAGGTCTACATTACAGGTAACAGAAGGGACCTCTGTTTTCACCCAACAATTATTTTCACCCAACAATTTTCACCCAACAATTTAATAATTTAATAATAATTTATAATTTAACAATTTTCACCCAACAATTTATTGTGTATTGTTCCCCCTCCCTAATGGTTGTAAGCCGCCCTGAGTCCCCTCAGGGAAAAGGGCGGCCTATAAATTTTAATAAAATACCTAAAAAAAAAAAATACCAACAATGTACAGTCTTTTCAGGGAGGATGTCCCCCAACAAACAAGAAAGATATAGTTTTTCATCTAAGAAGTTACAGTAGATCAAGAATGAATGTAATAGGTAGATTCACAGAGCAATACAGATTTCTTTTTCTGAAATTTATTCCTCAGTTCAAAAAAACAGGAATATATGAGTTAGGTTCAGTACTTAGGACAGACCAAGTAGCTATTCAAGAGTTAGTGGTGTCATGGTTAGAAGCAATGGTAAAGCAAGATATGGATTTAAAACCAGTAATATTTTGTTGGGTATTTCAAAGGGAATACAATATATAATTTTATACATGCTAACAGCTGCTGGAATTGTGTTTGCGCAACAGTGGAAAAACAAAGATATGAAAATGAATAAATATTAGAATGTGCAGGAATGAATAAATTGACAATTAAAATCAAGAAGGCTTCAAATACTTTTTCAAGTGGGATTTGTTTTATCAATTGCTAACTAACAGAAACAGCAATTAGAAATCTAAATGTATGAAAGAAAACACCAATTGTTCTGACCCCCCTCGTCCCACACCAACACACATTCTGAGCCAAAGATAAGTTACGGCCTGATGACCACCAGTTGAGTGCAATTACCTCCTGTACTTGCGCAACTGTTCCTGACACCTATTAGCTCTTCAGTGCCGGGCATCCAGGAACAACTCACTGCTGACCTCAGGCTCACACTCCCTTGTCTCCTCCCTACTGGTCCAAGGCTCAGGCGCCTCCTAGTGGCCAACCAGCCTCTCTGCGCCCTGCTCGGAGTCAGAACCTTGTCCAGGGTCCTCCACATCCTCCAGAGCCGACTCATAGGGCCCCTCGCTGTCAGAGTCTGGTGGCAGCTCCAATGGCTCCTGCTGGGCTACAACAACCAATTATGTAAGAAAAGGTCACTAAAATGTATAAGGAAATATTATTAGTACTTGGTCATTATTAATGTGGAGATAACTGCGGGACATTACACACACACACACACACACACACACAAACTATGACAGCGCCAGGAAAACACCAAAAGAATAACAATTTCCCCCCAAAAGACTGCAAATGAAACCAGTTTTTTTCTCTAACCCTAAGGACAGGAAAGACAAAGCCACTGGAATAAAAACCATCAAGGCATTGTGGGAAATTATAAAGGACAGTGCTAGGAAGCTCACAGAACCAGCAACCACCTCGCAATTACCTAAACAACCAGGTATCACCCAGAAACACACAAAATCTGGCAAAGCTGCCTTGCACCAACCTGGCCTGCCCATAGAAAAGCAGCCACTTTGAGGCACATAAACCATGCACCAACCTGCATGCTTAAAAGCAACATATTGCATCACAAATAAAACATTTGCAAAAAGCAATAACATTTCTTGTAATAAACATATTCTATAAGCAATAAATAAAAATTCCCTAAAATAATTTAAAAAAAGATATTCTATAAATAATTTAAAAAATCCTTAAAAACCATTTAAAAACATACTTTATAAACAATAATTAAAAATACGATTCCCTCCCTAAAAGCCACTAAAAAAATTCTATAAACAATAAATAAAATAGCCTTTAAAAAACATTAAAAGCATAAAGAAAAAAACCTGAGTCACTTACCAGCAGGCAGTATCAGCAACTCTCCGATGTGATGGATGCAGGGAGCAGGCAGGTGACCAGGCAGCAGGTAAGTTGGCCTGGCAGGCTGAGCCAGCCACGCGAGGCTGGGGACTGGGTAGGGTGGTGGTGGCCAGAAAGGCCTCAGCCGAGTGCCAGGCAGTCCTACCATCTAGGTGAGCTCGTCCACTGCAACGAAGGCTGCAAAGAATCCCCGGACTCGTCCAGAGTGCAGAGCCGCAGCAGGCCGCTCTAGCTGCTTCCCCCCGCCCCCACCCTTAGTTGCGGCCAGGCATCCTAGGCAAGTTCGGGGGCCTGGCGAAGGCCTCACAAAGTCCCCGAACTTGCCTAGGATGCCGGCCATGCCATGTAAGCTCCCGCCCCCATGCTTACTGGTGGCTATGCATCCTAGGCAACTTTGGGGACCTCCTGAACTTGCCTAGGAGGCTGGCCGCGCCACGCAAGCTTCCACCGCCACCCCGGTGCTTTGCTGATGGCCAGGCCTCCTACGCAAGCTGCAACTAAGCGTGGGGGGGCGGGACTTGCCTATGATGCCATAGGTGTCCCCGTGCTTTGCTGGTGGCCAAGCCTCACAGGCAAGTTCAGTGAAGTACCCAAACTTGCCTAGGAGGCTGGCTGCGCAAGCTCCCGCCACCACCTCCATGCTTTGCTGGCGGCCAGGCCTCCTAGGCAAGTCCCGTCCTCCTGCGCTTAGTTGCAGCTTACTTACCTGAGGGAGGCAGCAATAGCAGCAGGGAAGGCAAGCGAGGATGCGATCAGCTAGCGAGCGACGACGCGTTAGCCAAACAGGAAAAAGGTAAGTGAATGTCCGCGCCATGGTTTAAATAGGGCTCTTAGAGGTGAGCCAGCCAATTAGTAAGTGGCGGGCAAGGCAAGCTTGGTGCGGACGGGCGGGAGGAGCGAGCAAGGGGGGGCAGGTAGGAGGGAGCGTTCCAGTACTGCCCCACCAGATAAACGGGTTCTAAAAGGTACGGTAAATTTGATGAACCCCTTCTGGCGTTCAACTTCTGGCAAAAGCACCAAAAACTGGTTCAAGGACAGTGGGATTACTGTGCTTGATTGGCCTCTCCATTCTTCCACCATACTCTGATTCCTTGATTTCCAAATGAGATGTAAAAGTTGCTCTCATCAGAAGAGGACTTTGGACCACTATGTTTCATTAAGACCAGGTTCAACGCAGCAGTCTACCAGGAGATTTTAGAGCACTTCATGCTTCCTTCCGCAGACAAGCTTTATGGGCATGCTGACTTGATTGATTGATTGATTGATTACATTTATATGCCGCCCTTTTCCCCGAAGGGGACTTAGGGCGGCTCACAATTCAATCAGGGAAGGAGGTACAGACAGGGATAAAAAGACGAGACATAACAATACAAAATTTAAAAACACACAACAACCATACCATTCGAGAAGGGGGGGCAAAAACTCTTTAGCCCCAGGCCTGTCAGAACAGCCAAGTTTTAAGGGCTTTGCGGAAGGCCTGGAGGGTGGTGAGGGTTCGAATCTCCACGGGGAGCTCGTTCCAGAGGGTTGGAGCAGCCACAGAGAAGGCTCTCCTCCGGGTAGTCGCCAGTCGGCATTGGCCGGCGGGTGGAATTCGGAGGAGGCCTAATCTGTGGGATCTTATTGGTCTATTGGAGGTAATTGGCAGCAGGCGGTCTCTCAAGTACCCAGGTCCAATACCATGAAGGGCTTTATAAGTGACGACTAGCGCCTTGAAGCATATCCGAAGACCAATAGGCAGCCAGTGCAGCTCGCGGAGGATAGGTGCTACGTGGGTGAACCGAGGTGCACCCACAATCGCTCGCGCGGCTGCATTCTGGACAAGCTGAAGTCTCCGAATGCTCTTCAAGGGCTGCCCCATGTAGAGCACGTTGCAGTAGTCCAGTCTAGAGGTCACAAGGGCACGAGTGACTGTTGTGAGGGCCTCCCGGTTCAGGTAGGGACGCAACTGGTGCACCAGGCGAACCTGGGCAAATGCCCCCCTGGTCACAGCCGACAAGTGGTGTTCGAAAGTCAGCTGTGGGTCCAGGAGGACTCCCAAATTGCGAACCCTGTCTGAGGGGCATACTGTTTGACCCCCCAGCCTGAGAGATGGAAAACTTGGCCAATGACTTCATTTTCCAGCTGCCCACACTGCCAAAAGCACCAAAACCTGGTTCAATGACTATGGAATTACTGTGCTTGATTGGCCAGCAAACTCGCCTGACCAGAACCCCATAGAGAATCTATGGGGCACTGCCAAGAGAAAGATGAGACATGAGACCAAACAATGCAGAAGAGCTGAAAGCTGCTATTGAAGCATCCTGGTCTTCCATAACACATCACCAGTGCCACAGGCTGATAGCTTCCATGCCACGCCACACTGAGACAGTTATTGCTGCAAAAGGGGCCCAAACCAAGTACCGAGTACATATGCATGCTTATACTTTTCAGAGGTACGATATTGTTCTATGTACAATCCTTGTTTTATTGATTGCATGTAATATTCTAATTTTCTGAGATGATGGATTTGAGGTTTTCATGAGCTGTATGCCATATCATCACAGTTATGACACGTCATGGCTTGAACTATCTTGCTTTGCATGCAATGAGTCTTATCTCATATATTAGTTTCACCCTTTAAGTTGCATTACTGAAATAAATGAACTTTTGCACGATATTCTAATTTTTCGAGTTTCATCTGTAATAGAAATGCTCTTCTTTCACTAGAGGGTGATGGCAAAGTAGCTGGCTTGTCCTATACATTTCTTGATGATTCCTTCAATAAGACAGGAAGGAAAGGGATGAAGACTGGTGAAACATTTTGTACTAAATGATGGACCAGGTCCTCAGGTTGCTGAATCTGTTAGTAAACCATTAAAGGAAGACTCAAAAATTTCCTGAGAAAGTCAAGGTAACCCCAACTTTTGTTTGGCGAAAGCAGCTTAGAAAAACTTTTGATTGATTTTCAGGATTGTTAATTCTATTCTACAGCAATACATACATTCCTAACATGCCTGCTCTGCCCGTTTCCTAATCTTGCTTACCTCAAAGAACTGACACCAGCTTTGTGGTGATGGGCCTGTAGTTCATTAAGCAATGAATGGAGTGATCTCTGCTAAATGGACAAGATCAAGAGGTCTCTGCAGATACTGAAGGCTTGAATGAGAAGTGAACCATCTTCAAGGAAAAATGAAGAAAGCCTTTTGAAAATAATAGCAATGGCACTTAGACTTTACAGCCTTCTCTAGGCAGTTTACAGAGTCAGCGTATTGCCCCCAACAATCTGGGTCCTCATTTTATTGACCTTGGAAGGATGCGTCAACCTTGAGCCGTTAAGAATCAAATTGCTGAACTGCTGGCAGACGGCAGTCAACAGTTAGCTGGCAATACTGCGTTCTAACCACTGTGCTACCACGGCTCCTTTAGGAAAAAGCAACTTTGGGACCACTGATCTTTAGGCAAAAGAGCCTTGCCATCCTAGAACTCCAAAGTAAAATCTCGAATAAATGTTTAAAAAATAAACCCTGAAGACAGAATAGCAATTTTACCAAAAGCTGTCCAGAGTCTCCCGATTTCAAGTCAGGTGAAGAGTAGTTGACAAAAATTAGACACATAGATTGGAATCTATAGAATTAACTTCAGAACTGAGAAGGCTGATATGGTGAGGAACTCATGGCTGCCCCCCCCCCCTTTTTTTTCCCTTGTTGGAATCAGGTAAGGCTGTCTAGTTGGAATGTTTTGAGCCCTTATTGGGCAATATATCCTGTGCCAATTAAATTTAAGATTTAAGGATTTGATCAAACTCCTAAAGAGATGAACCCATACAGATTTTAGGGCATAGTGAAAACTATGGAGTAAGACAATGACTACAATAGCTTTAAAATCAAGAGTTTTTCCCCAGAAAATTGCTCACAAATTGCAGTAAGTCTGTCTTAATAAATGAGTGGCAGTCCTCAAGACTCTATTGACTGACCTTCTTCAAAATAAAAAGACTTGTGGGGGCCTGTCTTGTAAGCGAAGTTTGCTCCTGCAATCCTGATACTTGTGAAATTTGACCTTTAAGGCAATACGGTTGAAGGCTGGATAGATTATGAAGGAAGACAATGGTTTCTTGAGTAATGATTCTCAAACAATGTTTTCATTTGTTTGATGTCCAGCTAAGGCAAGTTTTAAAAAACATGAAATTAAAAAAAAACAAGACAGTATTTAAAGGAAATCAGAGCTAAGGTAAATATTAATGCTGCTGTAGCTGAAAACAGACTGAAGGGATTTGATATAAGCTATACTTAATCATGTCGTATACATAGAGAGTATGATGTAGCCAAATATTTCAAAGCTCTAGATTGCTCTGGATGGAACTTGACACAAAGAATTTCACAAATTCAGATTGTGAAATAGAGACCATAATGAAGAATATCTAGGAAAGGTATAATGGCTATACAGGTAGTGCTCAACTTACAACCGCAGTTGAGCCCAAAATTTATGCTGCTGTGTGAGAAGTTTGTTAAGTGAATTTTGCCTCATTTTACAACTTTTCTCACCACATTTGTTAAGTGAATTACTGCAGTTCTTAAATTAGTAACACAGTTGTTAAGTGAATGTTTTCCCTATTGACTGCTCACCAGGTGGTCACAAAACAGGATCGCATCACTTTGGGTCACTGCAACCATCACAAATGTGAGTCACTTGTCAGCATCCAAATATAAATCACATGACCATGGGGATGCTGCAACGTTATTAAGTGTGAAAAATGGTCATAAGTCAAGTTTTTTCAATGCTGCTGTAACTTCAAATGATCATTAAATTAACTATTGTAGATTGAAGACTACCTGTATCTGTTTTGTTGCTCGATACTTCTGGAAGAGCAAGTTAAAAATCAAATTATTCCAAGATTTATTGCTGCCAGCTGGATTCTGCTTTTTCATTCAAAAAAAGAAAAAAATCCTGTAGCTGGCTTTTGTTTTATTTTATGCAAATGCTTTTTCCTTAAAAAAAAAAAAGAACCACCAATAGTAAATACAGAATGCTTTATTGAGATAAACCTTTATTACAAAACGACTTTAATTAAAAGATGCAATGTACAGGAACTGATTTGTTAGTGTGCATTTATTATACAGCACATTCATGAAACAATCCAGTCCTGCACAGATTTAGTGTGCCTGTACAAAGACCTTTTACAGTATTTATTAACAGAACTGCTTACTCTGTGTGTGTACAAAAAAAAAGAAGAAGAAAGCTTTAATAGGTCTTTAATAAATGAACCTGCTTAGCTCCCATTGTTGCTATAATATGTAATGCTGAGGACTATGTTTATTTGGAAAGACAAAAAAGAATACTGTAATCTTCTGCACATCACCTTTGTGTCTGAAATTGACTAATGGCTACAGAAAACGTTCAGCTAATAGGCTTACAAAACTTTCAATGCTGACAAAACATTTTTTCTCTGCATCCATAGTATTTTCTTTAAGGCTGTAGTAATTATAGCAAATGCATAGATTGTAGTGCAATGAAGACATTTTTTTATCAATTTAGGCATAATATTTCTATGGCTAGGCAAGCATTTTTAAAAAAAAATATTGGTTATGATTTACATTTTTATGAAAGGCTTTTTATGATGATATATACATGCCTGGGAAAATATCCCTATATTATAAAATACAATCCTAAAGCCCACTTGTAACTGCCAAATTAAAGGTATTTTTAGAATAATGTTGTATCAACCATTTGAAGAGCACCTTCTTGTATTGAAGCTCAAAAGAAAGTACTTTTTCAAGTTTCTTATATAAAATAATACTGTTTAAAAATACTTTCACAATAATAAAGAATTGGCATATATAAAAATAAATTTCCACAGTAGAAATATACATATTTTACTGAAACAGCTTGTCACTTCTGGGTTTTTTAAAGTTGCCACACTACCAAAATTATTCTAAACCCCTGAAATTACTATTTATTTTACTTAACACTTAGAACCATGTGTTACTATAAACTTGTATTGTAAAACTACGCTAAGATATAGGTAATATAGGTTATATATATATATATATATATATATATATATATATATATATATATATATATATATATATATATATATATATATATATATATATATATATTGCAAAGCCATGTGTTCTGTTATTTAGGACTAAGGTTTAGTTAGAATGTATTTGTTGAGTACTTTATTAAATGGATTTTTGGGGATATTGAAAGCATAAAGAAAAATTGAAGTGGTAGGTCAAATGATTTATTATTAAACTGAACATTTTTCTGGTTCATAAGGTAACATTTGGTGTTCATTTTTTAAAAAAATTTCAAAACAGGCCATTTTTCCAGTAACAGGAGGTTTCTGTTTATTCAACATTATAGCACTCTTTTTCTCAAAATATGGAGTTTTAATCATATTGACATATTATTTAAATAAACTATCTCTAAATCCATGGCTAGTATGATTCCACTTTGTATTCTTAAATAAACATTTGAACAAAAAATGTAAGTTCCATGTATTAAAATATTATAAATCTAGCCTTTCAAGTAGCATATAGTTGTCTGAATATTAAACATACTCAGGAACTACTGCTTTTTATGGAGAAACATAATAAGAAATAGAACAGTAATAGTTTTGCCCAGGTAGTATTCCAAGCTCTGTGATGTGTGAAGTCTATGAAAAACATTCATATATTTTGACAAGAATTGTGATAATCCGTTATAGAACCAAATTAAAGAAGGCAGTTTTAATACTTTTGGACATAATACATTTAAAACATTTGGGACCTGCTTCTTAATTATTTCTGTTATTATATTTAATGGCATGAAATAAACTTTTGACCAAATATGAAACAAACTTGATGTTTTTACTGTTCTTTTATGTAGAATTAATTCACGTGGGAAATATGTATTATCTTACCTGATAGGTATATCAATAACTGTAACACAATATTTGGAATATAGAATTTCAAGTCTATTGTTTTCCAAGTGCTTCCTTGGATATTCTGAAATATTTTCAGGAAATTAACATTTTTTTATAGTCTACAAGGAAAAAAATGGGAACCCAAGCAAAGGATTTAAAATTAACCCTGACTACTTGGATGTTTCATGATAGTAATAAGACCATAATAACAGAACACATGGCCTTTTCATGTCTATTTCTATATTGCTTACGAGAATATTTACAACTGAGCAAATCCTTTCATATATATAAAGCCATTTTAAGAGATGTCAACACCTTTATATATATTTTAAAACCTCTGCAAGTATCAAAACACAAACATTAGTATGGTATTTTCAACAATTCAAAATACTTATATTTGTCATAAAACTACTAGGTCTGTTATCATAAACATTTATACAAAAGGTATAAAATATTTCTCCGGTTGATCTTTTGTCCTGAAGATGCACACCTGTTTATTACTTACAAGAAGTAATTAGTTCTTAGTTACTAGAAAAGCAAGTGTTAGGAGTCTGAATATATACTTAAAAAACTTCAACTATATATTGCATATAGGCATCCAATATAATGTTAAACAGAAAAGGAATTTAAAAATAAATTACTTAAATATTGCTGGCATAACTACCATTGTTTTAAAACAATCCCTTAAAAAGTATTAATAAATAAAACCTTCCAACCAGAAAAATAGTTTTAAAGCTGACTAAACAAATTAAAATATGAAAAATATTTCAGTTAAAATTGGAAAATAATGGAAAAATATTTGACTGTTAATTACAAGAATGGGCTTCCACAGTAATTAAGTGTTTGTTTATTTATTCTGATATATTGTTTGAGAGATTGTAATAAAAACTTTTCTGATCAGTGTAGTGTTGTGTGATATAGTGTAGAGGAATATACTAGACATGATATAGGCAGATATCTTATTTGATTCTGCACTTAAACCGGGGAAATGCTATATCTAAGTGTATGCAGTATTATTTATGCCTGTTGTAATCTCAACATTAAACAAAATACATGTATATGTAATGTTTAGAATTTTAAGAAAATTATCAGCCACAAAAAAACAGAATGTTATGTATATATAAGCTGGCAGTCCTATAGTTTTTAAAAAGGGACTTTGAAAATCTTAAATTATCTTCCAACTTACTGAAATTAACTTCAAGATGTAAAAAAGATTTTTTTAAAAATATATAAAATAAATTGAACTGAAATGGAAAGATTGGAGAAAATGATGTAATTTTGGTATTAACTAGATTTCAGTGAAACTAACAAAAATGTTTTTTGTTGTTTTATTACGTCACCCTTGCAATTTATCAGATGAAGATAAATGCTAGGCTTACCTTACAACATAAAGATGCTGGTTTTAAAATGTATTGTTTAAAACAAGCAATATATGCACAGTGTGCATATTACAAATTGGTTTGTGTCACAATAGTAATATACCAATTGATAACAGTAACCATGATTTTTATCCTGCAGTTTATGTTTACTAACTTTATGTTCATAAGAGCAAGGGTTTTTTAAATACCCTTACACAAGAGAAGAATTTTGCATTCAGCAAATATAAGATGCTATAAAATTACATACCTTTAAGAGTTAACATATTTGGTAGATACCTAACATTTTATTTAACAGAGTCTGTAGAGGAAGAAGTATTGAGCATACTGTCATCTGATCTGTAATCTTTTCTAGGGTGAAAATGAGGAGTTCGTGCATATCGAGGTTTCAAACTCATAGATGAAGGATGAGAAAAATTTCTTCTCACTGAATGTATCCTGGATTCCTAAAAATAATAACAAAACAAAACTCACATTCACAAAAACCACACCGCTTTATTCTGTAATAGTTTAAATAAAAGCATGAAATTCTGCTAAATCTGTTCAATTAAAAAAAGGAAGTTTCCAAAAGGAAAATGAACATATAGAAATACAGCCTGAAAAGACAGACAATAATTTACAACATGTTGTAAACAATCCCATTAACTAAATTCATTTCTTTACCTTGATAAACTACTAACAAAAATAAATTGAATGCTGGTATCTTTAGTTATAATTTGTCAAACTGAATCTCAACATAATTAACATATATAATTTTCAAAGTAAGCAAGCTAATGAACAGCAATGAGCAGTAATATGCAGATAAAATACTTTTAGCAATCACAAAACCACATAACTCCATAAAGTATGTAATTAAATTAATCAAAGGTTTGGGTTGCTTTCCCAGATACTAAACCAATGAAGGAAACCTCAAAGATAACAGCAAAGCACTGATTTCTGAGGAAAAAAACTTCATAAAAAAGAATCTAACTATGAGATAACATAAACTCCAATGACACATTTAGCACTATACTTGACACTATATAATAAAATCTTATTTCAAAACAATTTCAATAAACTATGGCAAAAATAAAACAAAATTATATTTAAGTGAAAAATCTTTAAAATTTTTCTGGCTAGGACTTAAGGCATTAATAAAAATGAACATACTAGCCACTCTAAATTTCTTACTTCAAACTGCACCTTGATTTCTGGGTAAATAAATGCAGGATTGATAAAGGTCAATTAATTCTTTTATACGGAATGGGAGAAAAAAAAGCAATAGTAAAATTCAAAATTTTGCAAGAAACAAAAAACAGCCCAAAAACTGTTCTCAATCTTAGTTATCTATTAAAAAGTTGGACTTACTTAAAATCACAGATAAATCTAATGATTTCGCAACTAGCACCATCATTAAATGCTTTTTATTTCAAAGATAATTATAGTAAGAAAGATCTAATTACATATGCAAACATGAGACATCAAACTGGACTCAAATGGAACTCAAGGCATGACAAGAAATGCTTATTGAAGGAAGAAATCTATTATGGTTAATATATTTGCGAATAACTTGAAAAATAAAGAGATCCTAAAAGAAAAAAAGATGTACTAGAGAAAGAGAACAGAAGTTGAATTAAACAATTTATTAGCAAGTATTACGGATTGCTACCTTTAAGTAATAGAGAGATAGGCTTTGGATTCTACCTGAGTGACCTGTTCCATTTTCACAAAGAACACTTGGGAAAAGGTGGGTTACATCTTCAAAGCCTGAAAAGTACCGTGTTTTCCCGAAAATACAACCTGTCCTGAAACTAAAGCCCTGTCACATTTTTCGTGTGGGCAAAAATATAAGCCTACTCCCAAAAATAAACCCCCTGGACAAACCCCCACCTCCGGCCAGGCAGAGCACCGCTCACCGACATAGCTGTATCCTGAAGGCACCAAGCCGCAGGAGCCGGTGGGGGGGAGAAAGGCACTCACATTGCTTGCTGCCTTCGGGATACCACTAGGTTGGGGAGTGGCGTTCTGCCTGGCCGGAGGGGGGAATTGGCCAGCTCTCCCTGAAGCAGCTGCTGCCACTGCACTCCGGGCATAACGGCTTCTCTGGTTCCAAACTCCCTGCCAAGTCTTCCAGCAGCGACCGCTCTAGGAGTGCGTTCTATGGTTGTGGGCTGGCTGCTGGAAGACTCTCTAAGAGTCTTCTGGACAAAGAGTCTTCCCTGAGCCAGCCCACAACCATAGAGCACACTCCTAGAGTGGCTGCTGCAGGAAGACTCGGCAGCAGAGTTTGGGAGTTTGGAACTGGAACTGGAAGACATTATGCTCGGAGCGCGGCGGTGCCTGCTGCAGGGAGAGTTGGGCCTGGACATGTTGAGGATAGGGGCATGCCTGCTGGGGACGGAACAGGCACTCGCGCAACCCCCTTCTCCAGCCTGGCAGAGCTCCATGCACTGACCTAGGGGGTATCCCTAATATGCTAAACTGCGGGAGCTGGGGAGTGGGCAGAGCACCACATGGCTTGGTGCCTTAGGGATACCCCCTGGGTCAGTGAATGGCGCTCTGCCCAGCTGGAGAGGGGGTTTGCCGGGCGGTTGCTCGTGAGCTTGGTCACCTCATGGCTGCTTCGCCCCTGAGGCTGTGCCCGACTCTTCGGGAGCCAGTTCACAAGAGAGCAGCTGCCCAGCAACCCCAAAACAATAAGCCCTCCCCTATAATAAGCACAAGTCCATATTTTGTAAGTAAAAAGAAAATAAGACCCTGTCGTATTTTTGGGGAAACACGGTAAACATTTGGCATATATCTTGCCAGTCTCATCAGGAAGGCATTAAACTAAAAAAAAAAAGGGTGACGAAGGCCCAGAACATATACTCAGCCAAGAACTGGGGTCAATAAAGTAGAATGCAAAGGGAGAAGCAAAAGGACAAGACTGGGACTCTGAATTTCACAGAAAACTAAAACAGTAGGTGGTGCCACTCAAAACCTGAGTTTTCTACATCAATGCCCAGAAGATATAGAATTAAAGAGATTGCTAAGGAGAAATATGATGTGACAATATATATGTGAAATTTGATGTAATAATACTTGTAACTAGTGCATGCCAATGGAATGGTACAAGTTACCATATTTTTGGAGTATAAGATGCACCGGAGCATAAGACGCACCAAGGTTTTGAAGAGGCAAATTTTTAAAAAGTAGATAGGTAGGTAGAGGGATAGAGAGGGAGAGAAATACAGTAGGTAGGTAGGGAGAGAGAGAGAAAGAGTAGGTAGGTAGGTAGATGTTTCCAGATGTATTTATCCATGTGCTGGAGAAGGAAATCGCTGACAATCTGCAGCACTTGATCAACGTAATTCTCATCAAACAGTTAAAGAGCTTTCCAAAAGGGGAAAAAAAGATTTTGCACTCTGCAAACCTCCCAAAAACAGACTGTTTTTCACGAAAATGGGTCCGTTTTTTAAAAAAAGGCATGAATAGCTGGGTGGGGGGCCGCAAAACTGAGCAAAAAAAGGCCCGTTTTTTTGCAAAAACGGGCCTAGTTTTTTTTTTTTTTTCAAAAAAATTGCATGCATAGCCTTATGGAGGCTTATAGAGTGCTGCTGGGGCCTGGGGGGCAAAAAATGGCCCCTTTTTTACTCATTTCTGCCCTCCCCAGCCCCCAGCACCTCTCTGAAAGCCTCCATAAGGCTATGCATGGCCATTTTGATGAAGGGGCGGGGCTTCGGGAGGCAAAAAAATGCTGTATTCAGTGTATAAGACGCACCCAGATTTTCAGCCTTTTTGAGGAAAAAAGGGATATCTTATACTCCGAAAAATACGGTATTTAAAAGGATCAGAATCAATAGAGTGCTGTCCTGCATGTAAACTATACTTGCACAGAAACTCAAGAATCAGTAGAATTTTTAGTGGATTCCCTATAGCAATCTGTATTCTCTGAAAACTTGCTTTGAATTGCAGAAACAAAAGAGAAAAGAAATTAAAATATATTGCTAGGTTCTTGAAAAGAGGTTAAGGTTCAAAAATGTCATTATGTTGTTACACTATATTCCCAAAACTTGGAATTTCTACATTATATGGAAAATATTTGGACAGATTTGCCTGGGGGTACAAAGCAGATGATAATAGATTTCGGAAAAATGATTATCTTTTACTAGAAGGAAACCTCTGAGGACTCAAAACATGCCTAAATAGCAACAGCTTTCCATTTATTAAATCTGGATCCAAATCCAACCTTTTTTTTTTGTTTGGAGAAGAAAGTATTATGCTCCTCCCCTTTTTTTGCAATAATATTTTCAACTTGAGTTTTTCCTGATTTCTAAAACACGTCAACTGGTACAAAAAAATTAGAAGCCTTACTTTAATAGTCTCCGATTGCATCACAGGGGCTGGCATGGCTATGGCACTTGGAGCATAAACTTGGTGATATGCTGCTTGAACTCCATGATCAGTATATGGCTGGTAGGCAAACAAATATTTCAACTTCTTTTTAGAATTAAATATATCTTCAGTATATGAACAACAATCAAAATTGGATTTTCAGTTTAAACCCTTTTTCACATTCTACTAAGCTAGAAGTCAACTAGTCAACTTCACTGATTCTAGTCTTAACATTCTGCCCTCCAAATTTACATTCTTTTTAATTTTATCATCATGCAACTTGGGTTAGTCTTTTGGACTGGAAAGCAGATTTGGAATTCTATGAAAATATTCTTTGCGTTTCAATAAATTGATTACATGTGGGACAGGGAAGCTTGCCTATGTGGTGACAGCTGCATTGTCACTTTTTATTAGAATGTAAAAATTTTCTGCATTCTATCCAGCAGCTCTGGTTTATCGCTACCATTTTTTTAAAGGAAGAAAATACTTGAAAAACTCTGGTGTAACACCCAGCAGCTTTATTTTCTACAAAAGCCTGTATATTTATATAAACAACACTTAGAAGCATTCTTGTTAAAAAAAAAAAAAAGGAAGGTTGAGGCGTAAACAAATGACTGCAAATCTCTCTGCAGTCAGTCAATTGTTCTCTTGACTTCATCTTTAAGTTCTTCATGTTCCCGCACTAACACATTTTGGTATTTTAACCATTTTTCTTTGTCCATTGTTTCTTAAAATGTTTCTTGTGCTGAGACCAATACATACAAGATGGGCTTTTATTTATTCCAAATGCTTAAAATGACACTTCTCACATAATGATTTAAAATCTACATTAATTTTTAGTTTGTTGTGCCACCTGAATCTCAGGTTATATATTTCTTTTTGTAACATTTTCTTACTTCTCAGCAATACCCACTCTTTCAGCCAAATCAAATCACTCCCTCAAAATACAGTTTGAAATCAGCAATCCTTCTCCCCCCATCTTTTATACATTATGTTATACATTACATATATATGTATGTATATGTTTATGTATGTATGTGTGTGTGTGTATATATATGTATGTATGTATGTATTGTGTCACAACCCCTGGTATGCCTATATATATATGTATGTGTGTGTGTGTGTGTGTATGTGTGTGTGTGTGTTTTATTTGTGCTTCCTCCCATAATTGGGGCTTACCAGGGGTTGTAACACTCTCTCTCTCTCTCTCTCTCTCTCTCTCTCTACATACATACATACATACATACATACATACATACATACATACATATATTTAGTCACAACCCCTGGTATGCCCCAATTATGGGAGGAAGCTAACTGCTTCCATTATCTGTCAATCGGCTCGTCACAAGAGTCCATCATGACAGAAACCCAATATTTTTACTGTTGCCTTTTGTACATTTGTGTTGTATTTTTGCTGATAAATAAACAAAGGGAGACTAGTATAGATCTATTTCAAGCTATTTAGTCTCATCAGCTAGCCATACCCTTACTGGTATTCGAACCTGTGCTATATTACATCTTAGGCAGACGTCTTCGCCATTAAGCCACAGGCTCTCCTCCTTATCAGCTGAAGCCATGGAGGAAGATATGTATGTATGTATGTATGTATGTATGTATGTATGTATGTATGTATGTGTGTATACATACATATACATACATACATACATATATATACACACACACACACACACACATACATACATGCACACACACATCTTTAACTTTTAGCATTATTTGCTATGTTTACGGGTATATACAGTTTTTCACTTTACTATATTTTCTAGGTACTTTTTATGTATTAATTTTTTGTCTAATTTCTAGTGAACTGTACCACCTATTTCAGATCTTAAAGTATTCTGTTTCCTCTCTATCTTTTAATTCCATGGTTAATTTATTCATTTCTGCACAGTTGAGCACTTTTTTTTTTAATTATCATTGCATTTGAAGGAATGTTTTCTTGTTTCCAATTCTGAGCAAAAGTAATTTTGGCTGTGGTTATTATATGGAATATGATATATTGAATTTCTTTGCTTAGGTTTCTCTTTATAATCCCCAGTAGAAACAGTTCTGGTTTCATCTCTACTTTTTGTTCCCTAATTTCTTCTAACCATTTTTTTATTTTCATCCAATATTTATTAGTTTTTGGGCAGGTCCACCACATATGGTAGAATGTCCCTTGTTCATGATTGCATCTCCAACAGTTTGCCAACATATTAGGAAACATTTTGGCCAATCTTGCCGGGGGTAAATGCCAACGCTAAAACATTTTGTACATGTTTTCCTTATAAGCTGCTGACATCATCAGTATATAATTTTTCTCACATAATTTTTCCCAGTGTTCCAATTCAACGTTGTATCCAAATTTTTGGCTCCAAATTATCAGTCTCTTTCACTGTTTCCTCTTCCATTTAAAATTTTAAGAAACAGTTGTATGCTTTAGTTATCATTTTTCTTCTGTCCCAAATGAACAGTATCTCATTGAGACAGACCCTGGATGATAATTTGTAGAGTCTGCACACCTATGTAATGATAATAGGCCTTCCAATAGCAAAAAGGAATATATGTATATAAGCTTTCAAAATGTGTTGAAATCTATAAAATAAAAGCTAGTTTATAGATTGTTGGTGATCTGGAGTAATAAAAATTAAATTAAGAAGTGGTAATACAAAAAACACAATGTCCTATACTGACAAAAGATAAATCAGTAGGCTTAATTCTAAACAGCTCCCTCCAAATTCTTCAAGACAAAGAGACTGCAATCAATAAACTGAGGAGCAAATTCTGTGTGATTTGCCCATTTTCCCCTCCCCCAAACAAGGAACTAACAATACTTTAAACATATACTGCTTTTTTTACTTTACCTGGTATTGATGAATACTAGTTGTTCATTTTAAGAAAAGGCTACAGAAGAGCACAAATCCATAATAAAGCTAATCCTGCCCCCTGGTGGAAAACCCATTATCTAACTTGAAATAAGTGTTTATATTTACAAGATACACAATCTTGAATTTAAAATGCACCTTTCTCCTGCCTCCCAAATCTTATTGTTCCAGGTTCATTTATCATCTGTTATTTTTGATAAACTTTATTTCTTAAAATATTCATCTACTTTTACTGGGGAAATTTATTCTCCTTTTCAAAGTCAGCAATAGTGTAGTAGGCAAACTGAGTGTCCTTTAGGCAGGTTTCATTTGAAGCTGTGAGCATATTTTCTCCCTCAGCTCAAAGTTGAATTTTCTGTGGATAATTCTAAAAATCATAGATTGAACAGAGCAGATACAAATATTTTACTGAATATAAATACCTCTGGAACTGCAGCTTCCATTAGGGAAAGAGGAGGAGGGACACATCCACCATCTTGTGCAATTTCCAATGGTTGATAAGTAATTTCAGAAGGATGAAGGTAAAAGAATGAAGTAGGAGAAGCAGGTGACTAAAAGAAATAAGACAAAAACTGTGGATAATTAATATGTAAATCATATAATTCAACTACATTAGGAAATTAATGTAAACTTCATTATTACTTTGATTACATTTTATATATACATAAATAAAATGTCTCCACAAAATTGAAAAAGCCCTATTTTGAAATAATTGAAAAATCTATGCCAATGTAGGTCATCAGCCAATAAAAGTAGATTTAGTCAAAAAGATTTACAATATATCTCAATATGGTTAAAACATTTTGGTTAGAATATTTTTTTCTCCTTGCTACTTCAACGTTTTTCTTTTTTTTCCCCACCAGTCAACCTTGTTCTGACATGCAAAACACGACTATCCCATACAAAAGTTTGATTTATAGCATGGGTTTCTCTGACTTATGCAGAAAATCAACAAAAAAGTTAGAAGATGAATCCCATTATTCATTCAGCAATTTCATATCATCATAACCCTTTTATGGAGTGCTGCTTTCTAGCATCAGTCTATGGCAACTGCTTTCTGAGCAACTCACAAACCAAGCAAGACACAGAAAGCTGATTTTCTTTCAAAGTCCTCCAGTATGCATATTTTATTATGCCTTAATTTTAAATAAGTATAGAGCCTTTCCCTACTACTGAATTGAAGTGCTATCTGTTCATAATTCAGCTGGCAGACAAGCTACACTAACATTATATTTGCTCTTTCCACTGCTGCTACCATTGTTGATGCCTCTATTTCGACTCACAGATTCCTCTCCAAGGTAATGCAGTATTCTGGACATTTTTCTTAAAACATCAGTATAATTTAAAGACTTTAAATCTATCACGCTTATCAGCTGAGAACAAAGTGAAGGCAATGACATGGAACGCAACAGAAAAATGATTTTACCAGGGCGTGCATGTATAGTGAATGTGAAAGGCACATAATTTGAGCTGTGAATTAAATCTATTAATAACAACTATGTGCCTTAAAAGTTATTTCAGAATGCTTGAAATTCCATAAAGGCAGTGCTTTAGTAATTTGTAGTAATTGTTATAAAACCTTTTTTAAAATCCTATTGAGCTATTATTTAATAAAGATTGCATACTTTCTTTAAAAATGGTATATTTTGAAAAAATATGTGCATGCATATGTGTGTGCAACTAGCTCTTAGTTTGAATAGCTTACTTTAAAAGGTTCTATTTTTCAACTTTCTTCTCCATGCAAGTAGTCCATTTTCTATCTTCCAAAATATTATAAGCAATTAAAAAGCAATCCAAACTCTACGACATTTGATTAGTGTCAGCTAAAATGCACCAAACAATAATAGAGAATGCAATGTTTTTCCATACAAATAAAATGTCTTTCAATTATTTGGGGAAAGTTTTAAGGTCAAAATAGCTGGGTTCTAATCACAGAACACTATTTGACATTGAAACATTCCTAAATTCGAATGGTTTGATTCAAAATATGATCCATATCCTTACGTTCTATGTTAATTTGTTAATAACATTTTTTTTTAAATCTTGAAATGATACAATCTTTCTCAATATAACATGTGAATTCATCTGTCAGAGATTCACTGAAAAGTGGGTGACTGAGGAACTTAGCACATTATCAACCTTAATTCTTATAATCAGTTGCCAGGAATAATCAGAAAACTATGTGGTGTTTTCAACATGATACATCAAAATCCTGTTTGTAACTATGATTTCAACAAACTATACTTAGTGATTACTCAATCATAAAAAGTACTAATAACTAATAATAAATACTACCGTATTTTTGTTCTTTTGTAAGAATTTCATATGGAGATTAAACAGAATAGCAAAATGTGGGAAGGAGATTGAAAAATATTTCAACTTACCTGGGGAATACTCCACTGCCATTGTCCAGGAAGACATTGTGCAGGAGCCTAGGATAGATAAAAACATTTTTTGTTAATACTCTTTCTAATCAAAATTCTAAAGCAATGTATACTATACATTCAGGCAATCTTGACCATATGTTTAATGACCTGGAGATCATTAATGTAATGGAGATGCTGAAAAAACTGACTTACAACTGGTCATCACATAACCATTGCAGCATCCTGTCATGCGATCATGATTCGGACACTAGGTAACTGGCATATATCCAGGACCATATGATCACCATTTCCTAGCTGGCTTCTGACAAGCAAAGTTAATGAGGGAAGCTGGATTAATGATGTGATTTGCTTAATAACCATGGCAAAAATGATCATAAAATCGGGTGCAACTCACTTAAGGACTGCCTTGCTTAGCAATGAAAGTTCCAGTCCCAATTATGGTCATAAGTCAAAAACTGATAATACAAACTTTAAATAAAATAAACATTGAAACCATTACAATTAATAAAAAAGCTAAAATACTATTAATCAATAACATACAAATGGAATACATTCATAATTTTTCAGTGTTTTTGTTACATAAACAAAAAGAAGTGTAATTAATGATTTCCCTTATTTACAATCATATTGAACAAATGCAATCTTTCATTGTTACCTGATAGTGATATGTTGGTTGTTGATAAATTGGTTGAGCTAACATCACAGGAGAACTAGAAATTGAGCGTGACTTTAAAAAGAAGAAAATAACATCAATTAGTATTTTGCAGAGATGGAAATTACCTGTAGGCACATGGTGAGTCAATGTCTTTCTAGCTTTGGCTGGTTAGCAAGACAGTTTTTGCAAGGGAAATAAATGCTAGATCCGAGCTGGCAAAATCTCTCTGGAACAAGGGAGAGATTTGTGGTGATCATTGATATGACTCTGTATAGCCACTCATGTGTAGATCATGAAATTGCAGTTTTTATGGTTGGCTTATGAGTAGACTGGCGGGGATTCAGGATTACATCAAGCTCACACTCATAAACCAGACTTTATGGATATCACATTTGACAGGATCTTATATCTTAAATCACTTGGTTTTTAAAAATTGTTTGTATATTAGAGAGTGTAAAACCTTCAGATCAGCAAGGTATTATTGTATTCATCAGCTGAGTTTTTATCCCTTTAAAAGATGGTGTAAATTTGACTTTAAAAGTTTTAAGGATACTAGATAGATTTTGGAAGATTAATAATT
The DNA here is from genome assembly GCF_051295495.1 of Thamnophis sirtalis. Taxonomy (NCBI): domain Eukaryota; kingdom Metazoa; phylum Chordata; class Lepidosauria; order Squamata; family Natricidae; genus Thamnophis; species Thamnophis sirtalis. The sequence goes on along the minus strand of NW_028261381.1, from coordinate 9,203,586 downwards.
AAGGGGACAGAGGACTTAGAATTATAGTTTTGAATTATTTCGAATATATTTTCTGATGGGAAAATGTAGATTGCGTTGATTGTTTTTTAATGATAAGGAGACCTTGAAGGTTGGACTATAGAGCCAGAGGATAAAGAAAATGGAAATTGAAGGCTTTGGAATATCTCCACATAGGTTTTTTGACAAAATCGTTGAAATGTTTGATAAAATTGACAAAGCATAATAAAGTTGGATATCTATGAAAATAATTTGAATGGGAATTTAAATGTAATGGAAATAGATCTGACGACTTATTACCTAAAGGAGATAAACAGATGCTAAACAGGAAACTGATTTGGACTTTTTCTTCTGGATATAAAAGAACTCTGCTAAGATTAGGAGAGACTTTTTTTAGAAGTGACAAAGGGATACTTTACTAATTGATACAAAAAAAATATGTTAAGTTCTGAAGAATTTTCACTTTGAAGCACAAATGATAGGACAAACTCTAGGACTTTTTTTTTTTGAAGGAGTTAAGTATAATTTTAAAAACTTAGAAAAGGTTTGCAAAATTGGCTTATTATTGTTAAAAATAGCTATATCTGTTTCCCTTTACTGGACTTTTGATGACAAAAGATTTATTGACCTAGAATTTGGACTTTATTTTCTTTATTTAAGAGATATGCTTTGGGGGAAAGAGAGATTATGTTTTATTTAGACAGTGCAGAGCTACCAAAATTGTTTTTATCTGCTAGGATGAACAGGGAAGTTACCATACTTTTCGGTCTATAAGACACACTCCCCCCACCAAAAAAGGGGGTGGAAATCTTAGAGCGAATGTTGCCAAAGCCCTCCTACCTGCCATCCTCCACCCTTCGGCCTCTTCCTCCCAGCAATTTGCCTCCTTGCAGCAAAGAGCAAATAGCCTGATCAGCTTCAGTACAACCTGACTTAGCTTGAGCAGTTGATTGCCAGTTGGATCGGCCTCCCGGAATACCACCAATCAGCTGTTCCAGGCTGCGGGGATTGCCTATCACTGCCTCCGCACACCGTATTTTTGGCCTCTGCATACTCCATTTTCGGCCCATTCCAGATAGTGGGAATCTCCACCACCTATTGCCACTGAATGGCAGTGGTGATCCCTGCCTCCTGGAATGGCCCAAAAACCAGATGTGCGGAGGCTGAAAATGGGGTATGGAGGTGGCGGTGATCTCCGCAGCCTGGAACAGCCGATCAGCGATATTCCGGGAGGCCGATCCAACCGGCAATCAACTGCTCGTGCTAAATCAGGCTGTGCTGAACCTGACCAGGCTGTTTGCTGCAAGGAGGCAAATTGCTGGGAGGCAGAGGCAGATTTTGTTTTCCTCTCCAAAAGCTAGCTGTGTCTTATGGTCCAGAGCATTTTATAGTGCAAAAAAATACGGCACTTATTTTCTCTTTTCTTTCTTTTCCCTTTTCACACCCCTCATTTTTTCCTTTGTACTTTTCTTTTTATATTTTGTATTGATTTTTATTTTTTATTTATAATTCTTAATAAAAATACTTGAAAAATGTATTTTGTTCAGGTATACTCAGGGTTTAAATGTTACTTAGAAATACAGTGTACTCATGGTGTATTGAGATACCCTTCACTTTTGTCAATTTTATTATGCTGCAGCTTGATTCTATAGTTGTTGAAATTCATTTTTTCTCATTAATCTACACTCAGTGTCTGATAATGATAAAGTGAAAACATTTTAGAAATGTCTGTTAATTTATTAAAAAGAAAAAACTGAAATATTACATTGGCATAAGTATTCAGACCCTTCATTCTTTGATACTTCGTTGAAGCATCTTTGGGAGCAATCACAGCCTAGAGCCTTTTTTGGTGTCATGCAACAAGTGTTGCATACCTGGATTGGGAGAGTTTCTGCCATTCTTCCTTCTCAAACTCAGTCAGGTTGGATGGCGACTGTTGGTGGATAGCTATTTTCAGGTCCCTCCAGAGATGGTCAATAGGGTTCACGTAAGGGCTCTCGCTGGGCCACTCTAGGACATTTAGAGTTGTCCCTAAGCCACCCCTGCATTGTCTTGGCTGTGTAATTAGGATCGTTGTCATGTTGGAAAGTTAACCTTCAGTGCAGACTGAGGTCCTGAGCGCTGTGGAACAGGTTTTCATTGAGGATATCCCTGCACTTTCCATCATTCAGCTTTCCCTCAACCCTGACCAGTCTCCCAGTCCCTGCTGCTGAAAAACAACAAAGCTTCACTGTTGGGGATGATATTGGGCAGTTGATGAGAGGTAGCTGGTTTCTTCCATACGATACCATAGAATTGAGATTGAAGAGTTCAATCTGTGTGCACAATTATTAAGCATGCTGTATTTTGGAGGATTAATTTTATTATTGAACAACTACAGTGCTCTTGGTCAATCCAAAATGAAACCTCAAACCTGAATATTTAAGAAAATAAAAGTGAGGTTATAGCTTTCTTAGGAGAATATCTATGTCTGCACAATTATTGGACAACTATTAGTGTGCAGAATTATTATGCAACTAAATGAAAAATTAAATTTTCCCATCTCATTTATTTTCATTTGTAAAAGTGAGAATAATAAACAAACAACTCAAAATTTACAAATAAACATTTCTGACAGTTCAAAAAAATCAGTGACCAATACCGACCAATACCAGTGACCTATTGACTATTTGCAACAAAACACCCCAATATCTTAGCAATTATAAGAGTGCTGCATCCCTCTGAAAGACTTTTTACAATTTTTGACTTTTCAGAGTTAAATCTCTTTTTAGCCCATTTTGTCTGAGGAAAAGAAGTTGCTTAATAATTATGCATACCTTGATATAGGATGTTGATCTCCTTAGTGTAATGAAGATCTCCCTCATTACACAAATACATATCACCCGATCATAAGCATTTAAGTTTATATAGCCTGGAGGTGGAAAATATGCATACAAAGGATGATATGGTCAAAATACTCACTTGCCTAATAATTGTGCCTTCAGTGTAGATTTGATCAGACCAGAGAATCTTACTCCTTACAGTTTGAGAGATCTTCAAGTGCTTTTTTGCAAACTCCAAGTAGACTTTCATGAAGTGAGGAGAGGCTTCCATCTAGACACTTTGCCATAAAGTCCAAACTGGTGGAGGGGCTACAGTGATGGCTATTCTTCTTGAACTCTGTCTCATTTCCACACAGGATCTCTAGAGCTCATTGAGTTATTAGTCTTCTCTCTTACTAAGGCCTTTCTTCCCCTATTGCTGAGTTTGACCAGGTGACTAGCTGTCAGAAGAGTCCTGGTTGTGCCAAACTTCTTTCATTTCAGAATTATGTAGGCCACTGTGCTCCTAGGGATCTTCAGTGCAGCAGAAATTCTATTGTAGCTGTCCCTAGATCTGTACCTTGCAATAATTCTGCCTCTGAGCTCTGCAGGCAATTGCTTTGACCTTATGGCTCTTGTTCTGCTACAGTTTGCATTGTTAGCTGTGAGGCCTTCTAGAGAGAGGTGTCTGCCTTTCCAAATCATGTCCAATCAATTTAATTTACCACAGGTGGACTTCAGAAAGATGTCAGCAACAATCAAGAGAAATGGGAGGCACAAGAGCTAAATTGCAAATGTTGTTCCAAAGGGTCTGAACATTTATGCCAATGTGATATTTTTGATATTCAAATTTCTAGCTTCTATAATATCTCAAGACCTAAAATAGACCCCTAACATCAAAAACGTCCTCAAAAAAGCACAACAAAGAATATTCTTTCTGTGCTAATTCAGGAAATTCAAACTGCCCAAGGAGCTGCTGATACAGTTCTACAGAGCAATTATTGAGTCTGTCCTCTACACCTCTATAACTGTGTGGTTTGGTTCTGCAACCCAACAAGAGAGACACAGACTTCAGAGGATAATCAGAACTGCAGAAAAAACAATTACTGCCAACCTGCCTTCCATTGAGGACCTGTACACTGCATGAGTCAAAAAGAGGGCTGTGAAAATATTTACAGACCCCTCGCATCCTGGACATATATTGTTTCAACTCTTACCCTCAAAACGACGCTATAGAGCACGGCACACCAAGACAACTAGACACAGGAACAGTTTTTTCCTGAACACTGCTAAACAAATAATTCCCTCACCACTGTCAAACCATTCACTAAGGCTGCATTACTATTACTATTAGTCCTCTCATCGTTCCTATCATTCATCTCCTCCTACTTATGATTGCAGAACTGTAACTTGTTGCTTGTATCCTTACGATTGATATTGATTTTGATTGTTTCCTGATTGCTTACTTGTATCCTATGACTTTTATTAAGTGTTGTACCTTATGATTCCTGCTGAATGTATCTTTTCTTTTATGTACACTGAGAACATATGCACCAAAGATAAATTCCTTGTGTGTCCAATCGCACTTGGCCAATAAAGAATTATATTCCATTCCATATTTCAGGTTTTTCTTTCTTTTTAATAAATTTACAGACATTTTTAAAATTCCGTCTTCACTGAGTGTAGATTAATTAGAAAAAAAATGAATTTCAACAACTGTAGAATCAGGCATAACAAAATTGACAAAGTTGAAGGGGGTCTGAGTACTTTCTGAATGCACTGTATACTTGCATTGTTAAAATACTAGTTTTTGTAAAAGAGGATGAATAAGTTTCATTCAGTAACTTAATGCACATCTTGTCTAGGATTGTGTGCTCTACCTGCTTCGTCATCCATGGCAGACTCCCTCATCCTTTCATTTCCGGAGAACCTTGAGTGAATCTTTGAGGGAGATAGGCAGTTCAGAAATGTGAAACATAAATAATTTGTATACGTATCTTTTTTGCCTTCAAACCAGTCTTTATTCCTGGATACTTCCTGGATACGTCTCTACAGTTTTCTCAGCAAAATTTCAGAAGTGGTTTATCACTGCCTGCTACCTAAAAGCTGAGAAACAATGACTGGCCCGAGGCCACCCTGTTGACTTTGTGCTGAAGGTGGTACTAGAACTCATGAACTCCCGGTTTCTATCTTGATGCTTTAACCAGTACACCAAACAGGTTCTCATATGCATCAATACTAATTTATTATTAGAATTTGGGGTTTTTGACTTTTCTTAGATCCCTGTAATAGCCACTTGTGGAACACTACTTCTGTAAAATAAAAAGGTTAAGACCAGAAAAAAAAAGTTTATTGTGACATCTATGTTGTGGAACAAGCTTTTTCTAAAAGTTAAATGGGCCTCCTTTGTATCAGCTTTCTGGAAGCTCTTCCAGAGGGCTTTTAAAAAATAACCATTTGCCTTTTTTCTTAAGTTTTATTTTTTTAGTATTTAATTATAGCTAACAGTATTATAGATCTGTATTTGTGTATAATGTAGTGTTATTTTGTCTTATTGGGTAAACTTTTATTGTATTTAGGAGTCTTTTTAAGACTTGGCAACACACAAATTTCATAAATAAAATTTGAAACCAGTTTTGAAATAAACTGAAGTTGACTATGATAAATATTAACCATCATAAAACCACTATACTGTTTTATACATAACACTTATCTATAATTTGGTTTGTTTATTTTGGGTTTGATGTGAAAAGTAGTTGGAAGCAGTCCACTTAGTTAATCATGATTTAGTCTTTGTTTAGTGCTGTTTGTGAATGCAGTATTCATCAAGCCAACACAATGAGGAAGCTGGCAAGGAAAGTTGCAAATTGCTCCATTAAGTTGCTCCTGATTCTTCACCTGCCTGCAGCATCTCCCCCACCCATAACAGCCTCTGCTGGCTCTTCCTGCCTTCTGTGAAATATGGACAATTTGATTGCCCTTTACCCTGATGCATGAATGGTCTGTATTGGTTCTCCTCAGTCTTCACAATTTAGGTGTGATCTGTGCTATCCCTCCTAGGCCTCCTGCATGGCTTGTGCCAGCTTTCTCAGGCCCTCCTCCCTTCCTGCCTTCCTTAGGTGGGACTCCCATCTCTTCCAGCTTAATGACCCACATATTTTTAGGTTACAACAGCAACCCAAACTTCTCAGGACTGCTATCGTAACCCATGAACTACCTGCATTATTATTATTTGCAACAGCTGCATGGAATAAAATGGCAAAGGCAACACTGTTATAAATCTGCTGCATTAACCACAGTTTACAAAGCATGGTAACACAAAGAGAAATAAAATAAAGCAAATAACTTATCAGAAAATCTGATATTCCTATATAAAAGAATTACCCATGGTTGAGGAACAGACGTAACTTCAGGAGTGTGAAAATAAGCTACTCCATTATGGTAAGTGTATGGATATCCAGTTGAAGTTGTTAAGTACATTGTTCCAGCTGCTGGCATTATACTGGAACCTGAAATAATGACAGAATAAAAATTTGTATCTTTTTATTTTATCATTTTGTGCTCTTAGAATAACAAGTATTTAGTTAGTAAAAATCAGATATATAACATGTGTAAGTTTGAAAATTTGGCGACAAAATAATTAATCAGACATGGAGGCGTCTATTAAATTTCCTAAACAGGAATTTTAAGTGCACACAAATCATTTTATAGGTAGGATTTTATTGATGGAACAGAGAATTAGAGTGGTAATTTTCCTAGAGTCAATCAGTTTGGTGGCTATAACAAATCTAAGTCTAAATCTGCATCATGAGTAACAGGAAAACACGGTACAGAACTTAGAATATAATTCTAAATTAGGCAATAGTGATAAACCGGTAGTCCCTGACTTAAACCTACAACTGGGATGGGAATTTGTTGCTAAGCAAGGCAGTGATAAAGCACATCACATGACTACATCACTTAGCAATGAGGATTTTATACTCGACATTGCCACATTAATTGAATTCTGTGGGTCATTAGCTAAGGACCCGCCCCAATCCAAGCTAATCTAGGCTTCCCTTTCAAGGGACATACAACAGATCCTGGTACTTGCAGCCATTGCAGCACCGCCCAGTCACATAATTGTGATTTCAATCAGCTTGCAATTAAGTTGCAGTGTCCTGTGGTCACATGACTACCATTTGCAACATTCACTGCCAACTCTGGACACCCAAAACCAATGGGGAAATCAGGAGAGGGTGCAAATGGTGATCATGTGACTGAGATGCTGTGACTGTATGGGAATTAGGTGACAGTAGCAAGTGGGATTACTGGAACTCCTATAGTAAATCAGTGCAGTCATGTGATGTCACGCTTTACAACTGTGTTACTTAAGTGACAGAATTCCTGGTCCCAATTATGGTTAGTAAGCAAGGACTATCTGTAGAACATTATTTCACCACAATGCAAATGAAATATTTATTGTCTTTAGCATTTGCATGGGAGAAGTGTGTGTCTAAAAATTTTCCATGGTCAACAGGTTCCACTTCAGGCAAATTTCAAAGTTTTATAATATCTCTTTATCAGGTTGAAGGGAAATATTGTGGTTGTCCCTTAGCAATTTGAATGGCTGAAAGTGAAGAGAAAAGAGTAGTAGGTGGAGAAATAACCCTCATGTGGCCAGACTGAATGCCACATGGAGAGATTCTAGATTGTTGATGTAACATGAATAAATAGGGTGAACCAGAAGGCTCATTTCATTTCATTTCATTTCATTTTCCCTTTATTCATGTGCAGCAAATAGTCTCTTGATTTTAGTAGCTTAATGGTTATGTCTAGTGCTCTGCTTGAAAGGGATTTCACTGCAGCCTGGGCAAAGAGGGAGATAAAACAAATACATACGAGGAATCCCTACTTGTTGTTTTCTTATTGCTGGACCAATGTTCAGTTTCTTATCTTTATAATTTAATTTTTCAGCCTAAACAAAACAAAGGAAATTTGTTATTTATATTACTTACTTCTAAATCTTGTTTTACAAAATGTTTACAAGCAATCCAACATTTTTTTCAGATATTTATTTCAATAAATATCTTACAAAAAATCTCTTGCAATTTTTTGGGGGGATACTTGGTTACTATTACAATTCTTTTGTTCAAATAATTAATATTACTATATAAGGATTTTGAGAATGTAAAATTCAAAAGATATGAATTCAAAATATAAAACAATCCCTAGATCCCCCCCCCCCTTACATTTTCTTCAGGGTACTGACTTTAAATTATAAACTCCTTAATATCTTGGAACCAAGGGTTTTGAAGGACTAGGAATGCCTATTTCTTTATGTTCCTTTGACTAAAATAAAATTGTGTTGGGGGGTATTTGACATGCCATATCATGTTAAGCATTTGATAGCTATCCAAAAGTAGCTTTCTTCAAGTAATTGCCTGTTGCCTCTAGTCCTGGGTCTAGGACAATTTGCCATGGCCAACTTGCCACTGTAACTTGCTACAGCCAACTCATCATGGTCAACTCGCAGTGTGACAATTCAACACTGTATTAATTGTTTCGTTCAGTTATTTTTATTATTGGTGACCACGTTTTCTTCAAAATTATTACTACCGCGTATATTTCTGGATTGATTTTATTTTATTAATATTGGCTACGATTCCATCAAAATTAACATTGTATTTGTTGAATTGTCCCATAGTGAGTTGTCCTGTAGCCAGTTAGCCGTGGCGAGTTGTATCATTCTGCTAGCCCTTCCCAATAAGGTAAGACATTGTCTGTCATCTTTATTTTTTTCTGTGCCATGTAAAAGCAATTTCAAACTTCTAGGTCTCCTGCTGTGATTTTTAACTTTCTACTGGACAATCAGTGCCCCACTGGGTCATTACCAGAGTTATTTTCTTATCTAATGATCATAGGAGGGCAAAAAAGCAGTGGGAGTGACTTCCAACTTCCTGCTGGCTTCCCCATTGAATCATTGTGGGAAGCTAGAAGGGAGCATCAGAAAACTTCTACCCTCCCTTAATTGCCATGGATACATTGACTGGAAACGAAGACAGCTTAAAAAAATCTTTTTGCACATTTCAATCCATTTCTCTGCTTTTGAACATCCCATTCCTATAACACAATGCCCATGAGCATAAGAGTAGTCCAAATGTCTATGGTATCTGAAAAAGACCCTCTGTATCTCCTGTAAGTAACTTGCACAATTCTCTCTTGTACCCATAGCTTTAATATTGATTATACATTATGGCAGCTATTTTTTGATGGTGTCTACCAAATCTGAAAAAATAATGTTCCTACAGACTTCAAATAACGATCTTCACAAGTATGTAAACATGAGAAGATTACTACTATCTATGTATATAAAATAAAATAATCATTTACCTCTTGTAAAATTTTTTGTGCATCTTCCTGAGTTTCAAATGTGACAAACCCGTACCTAAGTAAAATAACAGAAATTATTTTCCTTAAAGTACATTATACATGCACTCTTTCAAAAAGTTAATGTGCCTGAGAATTTTGAGACACTCTGTAGTTATAAAAAAGGAATGTGAAGCAACAAAGTGTTTGTTTCAGCCCATCTAATGAGAACAAGGCTTTTAAAAAACATTTACCCCAAAGAGAAAACAGATTATGAAAAGAAACATATTACTTCCATGTGTTTATAGTATTTATAGAAGAAAAAGTTTAAGCCACAGGCCTAAAACAGTGCCCCCAAAACAAATTCTTATTAACAAGAAAAAAAAACACTATCTCATAACACTATCTTCTTCCTATGTTAATCAAAACAGAATTCTAGAAGTTAAGAACCACAGCACTTTACATAAACACTATCTTCTTCCTATGTTAATCAAAACAGAATTCTAGAAGTTAAGAACCACAGCACTTTACATGTGGAATTGAAAAGTGAAGATTTTGTTGTAACTCTAGCTTGACAATAGACATATACCCAAGTAAGGCTTATGTGAGACAAAAGCAATAATAGATAAAACTCAGAATGGTATGCAAATAAAACTAGCATAAATGCTAATATAAACTTACACCCTTAATGCTTTGGTTAGGTTGTACATTTTTTTGTTTGTCCTTTTTAAAAAATGTGTGATTTCTGGAACTGTTCTGATTTACATTAGGACAGTGTAGCAATATTTGATTCTAGGTCAAATTTCCAAATTCACTAATGCTGAAGAAAAATACATTCAATATAAACTGAAGCTGTAATTAGCATAAAAGATATCCTTCTGGAATTACTTTCAATAAAATCAATCTATTTTTCAAACTGAGAATTCTTTCATTTCAATTTGCTATTTTTATGAAACTTTGCATTGAAATATATGTATCTGCCAACTATAATGATTTTTAAAATAAGGTTTCAAGTGAAGAAATAATTTATTTGCATAAAATGACATATAGCTTTTCAGTGGGATTTGTATAGATGAATAGGATGCTTATTTTTAACTATGATATAATTCTTGATACAGTTGAATGGCTGTAGTGAATTCCAAATGAAAACCATGCAGCTGAAGTTCTTTTCCTTGATTCTTTGAACCAATTATGCTTTACATCATATTCTAAATACAAGAAAAGTAGGACTGTAATCAATCAATAATAGAAAATAAGTTTATTTGTCCAAAATCTTCACGTGCTCTTGGCAGGGTGGCAAGTTATAGTAATAAATGAATATGCCTATGTATCTCAATAAAAGTATAAAGAAATACCACATAGGCAGGTATGAGTATAGCCATAGAAATAAACAAGTGAAATGAAGCACCTTCTGATAAAGATGTACTTGTGATCAGTACAAAGAAAGTATCTATCACAGAAATAAAAATAATTACCTAGAATTCGAGCCTAAATAAGAGGAAAGAGCTTGAAATGCAATGTGGGTGAACGTTTTGCCTTGTGAGACAATTTACTTATATAGCTAATCCTTGTTTAGCAACCACAATTGGAAACAGGATCTTGATCATTAAGCGAAGTTAGGTGAAGCCTTTGACTGTGCTTATGATCTTACTTCAGTTTTCCTTTGCTTTACAGACCTGCAAAGGTTGTAAATTACTTTTTCATCACTGTTGTAACTGCTGTTACTAAACAAGGAAGTTGTTAAAGGGATGGAGAGAGAAGACTATTTGCAAAGGATGAGACTGTCCTCATCTATTTAGTACAGTAATGGAAATAGAAATTAGCACTCTTTACATAGCTGTTACTGGTGTTATTGTACCCTTCCTATGAAAAGATTGTACCAAAGAAGAGACAATTAAAAGATATAGCCATTATATGGTTATTTGCAACAACAATGAGCTATTATTTTATCTGCCTGAACATTGTAAAAGGATATGCGATGTCTAAAAATAATGTCAATGTAAGCTAGCTTGGTGAATCAAATATATTTCTTTCTGGGATCAATTTTGTTCTCCATTGATTGAGTGTAGGAAACCTCTACAATTCTGCAAAACAACAGTATTTTTCTAGAAATATTTTGGAAACATTCAGTCATATGGAAGTGTGATCTGTAATACTTCTAATTATTCAAGAAAATAGACCTGTGGTAACACCTATTACAGGCAGTATGTTTAGTTTGGAATATCATTTCAATATCTTCAAACTGAATAATGAAGATTGAAGAGTAAATCTGTGAATATTGCTACTAAACCTAGAAGATGATAGCCAACACTTTAGGAACAGATTAGATTGGAAACAGAAACATAGCTGATGAAACTACCAATATATATTTTTACTAAAAAACCTAACACAGTTTAAACTTTAAACTTATTTCCAGATAATTTGCTTACAGAATTATAGGACTTTTATGCCATGTTCTTAATTTTTGGAAGACTATATACGGTCTCTCATCAATATATTAACTTAATAAATGTTTTACTTTACTAACCCTTTTGATACTCCAGCTCTGTCATTTACTATTTTTACTTCTTTTACACAGCCGTATTGGGAAAAAAATTTCCTCAGGTCATTCTCGTTAGTCTATTAAAATAAATAAAAGGGGGAGTGGGAAGAGAGAAAGAATAAGACTGTATCTTATAATACTAGTAAATCTAGTTAAAATACAATTATCACTTAATAATGACATTCTTTTAATAACTGGCATGTTTGTTCAATCAAAACTAATTTCAATCTATCCATTTATACACTATTTTGAAAGTTACATTACTTTCCAATTATATTCTTCAGCAGTTTGAACAATAAGGATACCTACAGTCTTTTCTAAAGTGGACCAATTGTTCTAGACTTATCCATATTGTATATAATTTCCACTTCCATCTCCTATGGTATTCTGAAATGTGTTTTTTTTTTAAAAGGGAAATAATAAAAGGAGAGAAAATTCAGCAGTTTCTTTGGATATATTGGCATGCCTGATAATGGTTTTCAAGACCATTTTCCAGAAAACCTACTCTGAAAAGACACACAAAGAAGTGTTATTACAGGAAATAAAATGGGAAGGATTCAACTTTTTAAAAAAATGAATCACTTTGGAAGCGTTTTGTAAAAACAAAGTGCTAAACAGGATACAACAAATAGCAATTGCACTGAGACTTACATACTACTTCATAGTACTTTACAGTCCTCTCTAAACAGTTTGCAGTCAGCATATTGAACCCAACAATATAGGTCCTCATTTTACCGACCTCGGAAGGAGAATGGAACAGCTGGCAGTCGGCAGAATTAGCCTGCAATACTGCATTCTAACCACTGTGCCATGATGGCTCTCTCTATAAATTGAATAATATATTTAAGAGTTAATATTTCATTATTAGCACTTTTAAGTTTTTAATGCTGGGTGCATATTTAGATATTTTACTAAGCTATGATGGAAGGGAATATATTTTCAAATATGTATGTTTTCTGTAGTGTCTAAGAATATAGATACTTTTGCTTTTGCTCTTAATTAATTGCAACACTGGCCTTTGAATAGATTGGAAGTGGCTAGTATACACTTCTCTCAACATACATCTTCTCATTCATAATTGCTTATAGGGAAAAATGCACACTTTTCCATAGAAAAGTGTCAATAGAAGGTCCTGTGGATGAAAGCAGTGAGAGGACGTTACCTGGATATTTTCAAGGATACTACTTGGATATTTTCAAACTCAAGGTGAATAATTTGAAAAACTAAAAAGTGAAATACTTCTGAGTGATTTTATGGGTGAATGAAAGATTTAAAAAACAGTTAAAAAAAGGTAGAACTATTAGAGAGCATGGCTAATAAGTTAGGATGATTCCCTTCACAAAGACACTAGTAAATTTGTTCTGGAAAATCCCGAGCCTACTGAAATAGAGTGGGAGACTGGAATCTATTATAATGACAATACCATTTTATTAGACAGCAACAGCAACAAAGGGATGAGAAGGGGGAGACGTAACACTTATTTTCTGTATCTACCAGACAATAAAATGATAAGAATAAATTCTTAGATATATGTAACAATATAAAAACAATTCTATTACAATAAAAGTTGGACTGTTATTCAGTCATCCAAATTACCTTAAAATCAATTCCTCCAACAAAGATTCGATTAGGAATAACTGTTCCAAACCTTGGGGCACTGGTGGTGTTATTTAAAGGCACCGGCGACACAGTCTTAGGAGATGGAGACAAAGAATCAGTTTGCATCTGATTTGCAGTTTGCTGTTTAAAAGAACATATTCTTGTTAAATATATTTTCAATCTAATATATTATGGATTTTCAAAAAATTAAAATGAGGAAAAAAAACAAACAAGTTATAATCATTTTTAGGGAATGGAAGCATTTTTACTTTAATCCAGAAGTAATTTAATGCTACAATACCAAAAGTTTATCTCTTGTATTATGTTTTCATATACAGGTAGTCCCTCAGTTACGTGCCCTTCTGTGCCTTTTCTCGCCGGCAAACTTAGGCCTGTTCTGTGCGACTGCACTGAAAGCCTGAAGCAATGAAACAGGCAAAGAAACCGGGACAGAGAGATCTTTGCAAGATAAGTGAGTCTCCACAGGCAAGTGTCTGTGAAGACCCAGCTGAGGGGGGCGGGGGCGGGGATAGGCAGGGTGAATGTTGCAGAGCCTCTGTGGTAATTCGTAAGAGCAAACAACTGCCATGGTGCTGCAACATTCGTAATTTTGGGACTTTTTTATAAAAGCTAGGGGGTGCTAACTTCGAACATTTGCTAAGAGAATGCTCATAATCTAGGGATTACCTGTACTGAACTCTTAATTCTATAAAGTTCTAAAAGTTATTATTTTATGTGTATTAAATATTGTCTTAACTTAAAAGAATAAAGTTCTTTAAAAAAATATGTATGAACATTATGCCTGCTTTATTAAATAGGATATTTGTATCCTCTCTTTTCTTAGAACAGTTCATCTGTACAATGAAACTTACATTTAACCTAGAAAGTAAAACACTAATTTAAAATAAAAATTTGAATTCCTCATAATTAAATTGTACATTAAAAACATTTTTCATTTAGCTTTTAAAAAATATATCATTACTTAAGCTATACATTTCAAATTGTTTCGGAAGAGTTCCACTGCATAAAAATGAAGTTATATGAAATCAGATATCTGACAAATAGTTAATATCATATATATATGCTTTTTTAAACAGGGATAAAATAACAACAATGGAGAGAACTCTATCTATCTGAGAAAGAGCTTATTTACTATTAGAATGGGTCCCAGACTTTTGATAATTTTTAATAAATCAATTTGCATGTTTTCTCATTTATAATGCTTGCTTCTAAACTTATTTCAAAATACTGTATGTAAAGTAACAAACATATTTTTGAAACCTTCCAACATCAATGAATAACTTGTTGAAACACAATGAAATTACAATAGTGTTATCAAATAAGAAGATATTTTTAAAAGTTTTATCATTTTACAGACTGTTATATAATTATGATGCAGTTTGAAATGTTAATGTTTCATATTTCTGTTTGTTTTGAAATATTTGGCATTATATATAACACTGTGAAATTGACAAAACTATATAAACACATGGATTCAAAGTTCCATACAATATAATTCAAGTAATATTGAATATACATATAGTATTGGTTTACATATGATTGGGTATATTTTTGGCAAATGAGTGGATTCTTCTAATTAACTATAGATCATCAATAGTTGCTTTAATGAGGAAGCCTTACTTTTTTTTTTTTTGAAGAGACACACCTTTGCAATATACTGTTTGGGATCAAGTCTGACATAATAAAATAGAGGTTCTCCTTACAAATTACACATTGATCATAGAGGTCTATTTGTATATATGATCATTCCTATCACATACAGAAGAATATGTCTACTTTGCTTGCTATGAACACGACAAATTCAAATGTTTCTGAAGCATAAGGTGAGAGAAGGGCTATTTCACAATGTATTTTAAATGCATGGTAAACAGTTTAAAAAGCATTGAATTCAGTAGGATGATAATGACAGACATGATGAAAAGATAAATATTGCTGTGGTTTTTACTTTCTCATTTATTTCTTTTACAATGGCAAACAATTGTACTAGAATGGTTCTAGTTAAGAAACTAATAGATTCTACACTACTGTTTCCGGATTCTGTTAGTAGTTTTCCAATTGGTATGCTTGGTGACCGAACCATACATTTCATTTACACCAACAAGATCAAACCAGTTTCCATATACAACTTAATAGGATATAGGATCTTGATTAGTAGGAACAATAAAACTAGTAGGAAAAAACTGACAGAATTATATATTAGACCTTATTATCCACTCTATGCTGTGATTATGCCAAAGAAGTTCTTTTCTATCTAGGGCATTTGTAATGTAATCTGCAAAGCAATGCTGTCTCAGACAGTAAGTGGTTTATTACAATCAGAACTGAATTGGAACGGGTTCTACCTTAAGTGAATTGTTATAAGAAATTCAGCAGATATTTGAAGAAAAAATCAGCAATATTCATCATGACTCCATACACATTGTAGCTCTATTATTGGAGGCAATGAACTATTCAGTCCACATTTTGAGTATTAAAACCTAAAAATGCAATCAGGAATCTGATAACTTGAGGACTTATAGGGAAGAAATGGCAAACTGAAGCAGAGTTGTTAACTTCAATAGAATGAAGAACCACCATGTAGATCCGCATTTAAAATACAATTCTTCTCAGGTCAAGGAGGGGGCTTGAAATCGCCCACAAATGCTCCATAGTGCTACCCTTCATGAGGAGAATATAAGATACCAGCATCTGGAGTCCTGAGAGGGAAGGAACATTGGTCTTACCTGAGACATTCTTTCTCCATGCGCTGCGGGAGAATCCAAGCATGGTTTAATTTCTGCCTATTTGCTCAGAGACTGACTTAGAAAACAATTCTTGACCACGCCTCCTCTGGTCAACTGAGCTCAGTTTTTTCAACAATGGTGCAGCCGTTCAGTAAAGATGGAATCGTTGAAGGTAAAAATCCTCTCCTGGCCCTGGACCAGATGGATCACAAGGGCAGGTTTGGATTCTCCTGCAGTGCACAGGGAAAGAACATCTCAGGTAAGACCAACGTTCCTTCATCTGTGCGCAAGCATGGGATATACCCAAGCTTAATGTTTCAAGGGCAGACTGGTCCAGGGTCCCGAAAGCCAAATGAACCATCTGTAGCACTCACCACCCGAAAGATACCTCAGTCGAGGTGAACATGTCCAGTTTGTAATTTTTCATGAAGGGCGATGGGGAAGACCACATCGTCGCTCTGCAAATCTCTTTGATTGAAGCTTGCGTAGCCCATGAGGCCATTGTGGCAGCACTCCTGGTTGAGTGTGCCTAGACACCGGTCTGGCCTGAAGTTCATAGGCTTTGGCTAAGCAAGCCTTTAACCACCAGCCTACGGTGGATGGAGTCATTTGGAAGGAAGTTGTTTGCTTGATGTACCTACGAAGAGCCCTCCTGACATCCAGATGGTGCCATTTCCTCTCTAGAGGGTGAGTAGGCTGTGGACAGAAGTCCGGGAGAATAATTTCCTGGGCCCTATGGAACCAGGAGTTTACTTTAGGAAGGAAAGAGGGATCCAGCCGTAGTACAATTCTGTCCAGGTGGAAGATGCAAAGATCCCCGCAGACCGATAGAACTGCCAGTTCCAAGATCCTCCTTGTCAAGGTAATGCCCACGATGAAGGCGATCTTGAAAGTCAATAGACAAAGGCTGATTGTCCGCAATGGCCTGAACGATGTAGAGTTGATGGCTTGCAACACTATGGCCAAGTGGGGTAGCAAAGAACCACAGGAGGCCTCAGGTTGGATGCCCCCCCTCAGGAAACTGCGTACCCTTGGATAATGAGCAAGGGTATGGCTATCTCCACCTGCCAGAACCGTGGATAAGGCGGTCACCTGCCTGCAGAGAGTGTTGGGGGACAAACCCTTGTCCAACCCCTCCTGCAAGAAGTCCAGATCTGCGGAATCGATGCTGAGAGAGGATCGATATGATCAATGTGGCACCATCTGCAAAAAACAATCCAGGTGGCATTATACATTCGAATAGTGAAAGATTTTCTGGCTGCCTGGATAGTTTGAATGACCTTCCTGGAAAATTTATCCCTTCTTAGGATGTCTCTTTCAAGTGCCAGACGGCTAACTGGAGCCAATGAGGCTCCGGATGGAGGAGTGTCCCCTGGCTGAGGGATATACTGTTGTCAGGAATTCTCCAGGGCAGGATACTAAGAGGTTGACCAGGTCTGCGTACTAGGGGTATCTGGTCCAATGAGGAGCAACGAGAAGAACCTCCGCTTTCTCCGCTAGCACCTTCCAGATGACCCTCAGGATGAGGGGAAGGGGAGGCGTACAACAATCCCTGAGGCCACGGGCAGCGGAGAATGTTGACTCCCTCTGCCCCTGGCAAAAAACCTCAGTAGTTGAGTGTTTGTCGGATGAGTGAAGTTCACTGTCAGTTGTCCAAATCTCCGGGACAGATCCTTGAACAGGTCCGGGTGAAGGCGTCACTCTGAATGGTCCATGGTGGACCTGCTCAACCAATCTGCCTGCAAGTTCGTGAGCCCGGATATATGCTCCGTCCTGATGGAAAGGGTGTGCATCTCCACCCATAGACCCAGTCTCTCTGCTTCGAGCATTAGGGATCGGAAGTGGGTGCCCCCCTGGTGGTTGATACGGGCCTTTCTGGCCACACTGTCAGTGAGGATCAAGACATGGAGGCCTGTTACCAGTTCCTGGAAATGCCAAAGTGCTAGGTGGGCGGCCAAGAGCTCCAACCAGTTTGTATTGTTCAATGGCTCTTGTGGGCTCCATTGTTCCTGCGCCACCTGAGTCTCTGGTTCTCTGAACAAACACCCTTTTGCAGATCAGGGAATGTCCACCATTTTAGTTGGAGAAGCACCTTCGGTGGCCGAACCCTGCTGTTGGAGCTGCTGCCGCCGGTCTGCTGATATGGGAGCAGAAACCACTGCATGGTCCACAGGTGCAGCCGTGCCCAGGTAATGATGTCTAGGCAGGAAATCATTTTCCCCAAGAGTTAGGAAAGAACCGTCAAAGGAACTGACCGCTGTGTCCGAAGTTGGTTTACTAGTGACCAGATGCTGAAATGCCATTCCTGGGAGAGGTAGGTCTTGGTATTTATCTCTGCCGCCAGGTGGAGAAGACTAGTGGAAGGCTCTCCTCCCCTTGAGAGAAAACCAATAGCTGCTAATTTAGGAGAATCCAAGCTTGGTGATATGCCTTTTGCTTTGGCTGAGCTTGAGAAAGGATAATCAGGTCTCACTAGGCTAGACTGAGTTCAGCAGAAGAGGCGTGGTCAAGACTTTTTTTTCTAACTCAGTCTCTGGGCAAATAGGCAGAAGTTAACCCATGCTTAGATTCTCCAAGCAGCGCACAGAAGGGAATAGCCATCTTGCTGAAATCATGGTTAGTGCCATCAAGAGGACAATGGTTTTGCATGCTTTTCTAATCACTTATGGAAATTGCTTCTTAACTGCATTTTAGGTATTGGGAACCTTTTGGATCATTGTTTTAAAGTACCAGATGAGTTTCCTTCAATTTTTAATGAAAGACATTTGAAATACAGGCAGTCCTCAACCACAATTGAGCACAAAATTTATATTGCTAAGTAAGATAGTTAGTTTTGCTCCATTTTATGACCTTCCCTGCCATAGTTGTTAAGTGAATCACTGCAGTTAAGTTAGTAACACAGTTGTTAAGTGAAACTGGCTTCTCCATTAACTTTGCTTGTTAGAAGATTGCAAAAAGTGATCACATGACACCGGCTACTGCAACTGTCATTAAATGAATGCTAGTTGCCAACCATCTACATTTTGATCATATGACTGTGGGGATGCTACAACGATCGTAAGTGTGAAAAAGTTATATCATTTTTTTCAGTGCTGTTATAACTTCTAACAGTCATGAAATGAATGGTTTTAAGGGGGAAACTACCTGTTCAAGTTTAGACTTAATTATTTTGGAATCACCAAAGGACTGATTAGAACTTTGATTCTAGAAAGTTAAAAGTGGGCTACGGGTCCAGATAGATTTGAAATAAGATTTTGGTATTACTAATAAGACTTTTCTCATGAGAAAATGTTTTTGTTTTGAATTCTCTAAAAAAAAACATAATAGGATGAGACTATGAAGGTTAGATACTAGAGAAAACCAGAAGTACCTAAAATTACAATTAAAGGAGAATACTGACATTTTAATTACTAATTCAGAATGAGCAAAATATTTTAACATTGGAAAATACTGAAGTTTTTTTTAAAATGGAGTTAATTTTAAGAGTGTCTACTTCCATTGATAGACTGCTTCAAAGAGGTTATGAAACAGGATCAAATTTTACCTGACAAGATTGAGATTGATCTCAAAATGGATTTTAAAAAGACAGGCTACAAAAATTATATGGATGATGCCACATGGACATACAAAAGAAATCAGCTTAATAATTAAGAAGGCTGTACAAACAACAAAACAACAAAACAACAATGACCTGGATAATTTTCCTATATTGAATTTAAAAAAGAGGGTAGTTAAAACTTTGAAGAATTTTGGGAAAAGAGACAAAGAAAAAAATGAAAAGAATTCAACTTCTAGAACATTATTTGAAGGGACTTGTAGATCATTAAAAGTAAAATGAAATTGGTTTATTTGATCAAGGTTTGAATACATATGCTGTTATTCCTAGTAACCTGTAATGGGTTTTAGCTAATTAGGGCTGAAACAAGATTTTAAGGATTTTTAAAAAAATAAATAAGGGGGTATGGGAAGAAGAGTTCATTTATTGTATTTTAAGATAGGGTGAAAAGTTAATAGCTTATACTTGTGATGAACAGGGAACTGATTTCTTTATATATTTATTTTATTTTCCTTTACTGTCTTCTTTTTTGTTATTTTTCCTGTTTTTTTCTTTTATGTACCTTTTATTTTTTAAGTTTGTATTAGTTTTAATAAAAAACTTTTAACTTTTAATAAAACTAACTATAAAAGGGAATCTAAATACTTGCATGTTGAAAGTTTGTTGCTTCTAATAAATAGGGGACTACTATTTGTATCTTTAAAGTTACTATTCTTTCTTTAGCTGTCTATATAGTACCACAGTACTAGGTTCTTTTGAAAGGGGCAGCAACTGGGCCACTTCTAGAAAAATCTAAATACGAATGAATGGAGAATAAAATCTTTAGCAAGTTATCAATAACCAATTTTAAATAGTGGATGATGAAATATACCTCTTTAAATTCCATTTGAATAAATGGGGATTTAAAATACCTTGGATCAAGATGGGCCATGCAATTAAAAGTCTCATCTTTTAAAAAACATACACTGATAATGTTGCAAATTAAAAAGGGGGGGGAAGGGCCTCTCAATTGTTCAGCTAAAGCCACCATATTTAACCCACTGTAGAACGTCCCCTACCTTGAGCACCCCATGGTTGGGAATATGTAATCTTACTTAACAATAACATTATTGTTATGTAGTCTTACTTAACATAACATTAGTTATGATATCTTTCTAGTTCAGCTGTTTAACCTATATACATTATTTTATAGTGTTTCTGTTCCTACTTGGATAGCAGATTACAAAAAGGGTGGTTTACTCTGTGATAGTTATGTATCAGAATTCTTCATTCCATATTATCATCTGACCTATTTAACATCCATAGGAACTATGGGATAATATGCAGTACAGGAAAATGAGTGAAGATTTAATTAATATTCATACAAAACCAAACAATGGGCGAGATATATGACTTACTGGAAGAGAACAGGAGCACAGTAATTAACAGACTAAATCCAGTAACTAGTCAATCCTGACAAGTTATAGCAGCATTGTCATCAAGTAGTCAATTTCTCTAGCTAAGATATTTGATTTGAAAGTGATACATCTCTTGAACATCAAATAAATCAGAAGCATCCCTAACTGAAGAGTGGGAGAGAGAGGGAGAGAGCCTGGTTTAATTTAGTCATGTTCTGGTAATCTCCCAGTAGGTAGCTGTAACTTGTGATGTACTGGATAACATATAAAATGTCTTGGAAATTTCCAACAGATAGACAGCTCAATTTAAATCACAGTATTTAAAAAGCAATCTCCTTGAATATGTTCTTCATAAACTCTAGGTTCCTACAACAATTTGCCACCATGGCCAAACCCCAAATTTCAATATATTTGAAAAACACCAAACTGGAAAAGCTTCCCAATCCGTAAAAAGAGGTTTTTCTCCAGGGTTCTTGTTGAATGAAGCTTGGTGAGAATCACCAGAAAATACATTTCAAGATGCAATATTTTTAGAATGTCCAATGAAGACACAAAAACAATCATGTCAGGAATCAGCTTCCATGTTTTATAGTTCAGACCAGAGAATTTTAAATGCCTGTACCTTACTATAGGAATATTTTTTAAAAAAATCATGAGATATTTAATTCTTTGTTCAATTATGACTGCCCATCTCACCAAGCAACTCTGGGCACTTTAAATGACTGTTCAGTTTAAATGCAGACGTTAAGCAAATGTGTTACCGGAGTGCTTCTTCGGATTGAACTTGTTTTCCTTTATAAAAGTGCCTGCTTATTTTTTTTTAATTAACTTCCTAACAAAATAAAACATTCTTGAGCATCAAAATTTTTAAACCTTTGATGAAAAAAAAATTGTGGAAGAGATAAGGTGTAAAATATTGTCCATATTCCCTGCATAGATCTGTTTCGTGTTTTCCCCACGAATGATGAATGAATGTTGCTTACTATTTTACTTCTATGTATTGTTGTGTCTATTGTCTGTATACCCCCCCCCTTATTTTATGTAAGCCGCCCTGAGTCCCCTCAGGGAAAAGGGCGGCCTATAAGCATTAATAAATACCAAATACCAAAATTTTCCTTTTTTGTGTACTTTGTATGCGCATAAATCACACCGGAGTCGCGCTCAAACCGAAGGAGAATTTTACCTCCACCTGCCCAAATATTTAAAAAATCCCCCCCCCCCGTCACCTAAAATAAAGAGCTGGAACTCCTAACGAAATCGAGAATATTGGATCGCTTTCGGCAGAATAAAAAAAGACGGGTTTGCAAAAGCAAAGCGAAAGGCTAGCGCCTCTAACACTTACAGGGCGCGGAGAAAGGCAGCACAAGGCAAGGAGCCTCGACTCTCCGCCGCCCGAGAAGAACCGCGGCTCTCTTCCCTCCCAACCCCCCCCCCACCGCCCCCAACCGCCTTCCGCTGCCGTTAGGGGGCGCGCGCACAGGGAGGGCCGTTTCTTTAGCCCCAGCTGAGGGCCCCTCCCATTTGCGAGGGGAGGGGTGGGGTATACAGAAGCGCCTCAAGGAATGGCGGGGAGGGGAGGGAAAACGGGGAGAAGGGGCGCTGCGCCTTTCTTGCTCGAGAGTGCTAGGGAGGAGCAGCGGCGGCGGCGGCGGCGGCGGCAGCAACGTTCCCGAGCGCTCGCGTATTTTGGCGGGAAAGCGACGTCAAAACCATTCGTGCCTCTGAGTCTGAAGTGATTTCTCGCCCTTTCCCCGCGTCGTCAACTTCCCACCCCAAAGACGACTTGCCGCTTCCCTCCCCGTCCGATCCTAGGGCCCCATTTCAAGCCTAAAGCGCGCCTTTCCCTCAGGAAAACCCACCCCCTGTGGGCCAACTATCCGGCCCTCGGCGGCGCGAACTCTGTCCGATGGGGGGTCGGAGTGTCCTTTGAAACGCTGCAAGGTTTCGTACTAACCGAGGAATCGGGCTCCATCGTTCGCTTCACACGTACAGACACGGCACGCCTCAAGTTCTGGGCAGCACGTTTCCCGCACGCAGCTCTCCTTCTCACGCAGCTGCTGCGCCTCCGTTACTAAGGGGCAAGGCACGAGAATCGGGGTGGGCGGGCGCGGCAAGCTTTCTACAGGTGCAGTGGCCCCTCGCTGGGCCAAGAGGTGGGGCTGAGGGAAAAGGCTTGTAGCTACGTTTAGGCTGGCGTCGGGAACTCTAAAAGCGAGGTGGGCGGGAGGGAGGTTTAATATCTAGCTCTTATTCATCCCTTCCTGTTTAGTTGGGCCTCTTGAATAATTTCAAAGTTTTTTTTTTTTTTTAGACAAAACCCGTCATTTTTTTAAAAAAAAATCTGTGTTAAATATTAAACTTTTGGTGGTGTGTATATTCGTATGGAATATTTATTGGAGCTTTCTAGTTTCCAATTTTATAAAGCCTTATATACACAATCCTTAATTCCAGCAAATTCACGTTTTTGAATGTTCTTTAAATTCACATCTGAGCCATTAGGGATAGAGTGGCACACAAATGTTACAACTGAATAAATAAATAAATTTCGTGTTGGTTTGACCTCCTATTAGCTGAGGAAATAAATTATCTATATTAGTGAATTTGATCAAGTGGTAATTTATGTCAGTGACCGTTGTCATCCTTACTCAGCTCACAAATCCATGGTTTGTGCATCAGGAGATAATAATGAACTGCCTGCCTTACACTGGCATCATAAATTGATTGGTTCAGTTATGGTGTGCATTCCTCCTCACAATTTGGAATGGCAGAATCCATTTGAAGATGTTCTTTCATTATGGACTATTTAAACTATAGTAAATTTGCAAAAGGAGTGTCGAACCCGGATGTGTAACCAGGAGATGAAGCTCAATGTTACACAGATTTGGGGTAAAAATACTGTTTATTTATAAATCACACCATCTATTCCTGTTCAAATTCCTTCCTGGTATCTTGCCAATCTTTTTTGCTGTTTTAAATCTGTCAGTCTAGAATCATACAAAAACATGCCTTTGCCTATTACCTGTCCATGACACCTTCTAACTTGCTTCGTGCTTAGAGGAGGCCAGTGAGATACCAAGTCTGTTTTTTACTTATCATTGGGCTTTAATTTCCATTATAGTGCCAGCAGTGGTGGGTTTCAAAAATTGTTGGAACCTACTCTGTGGGTGTGGCCTCCTTTGTGGGAGTGGCTTGCCACCCATGTGGCCGGATGGGAGTGGCTTGCCGCCCATGTGACCGGATATGAAGATGCCGACGACACTTGTCAGAACCACCTTAAATTGCCTCACACACAGCACTGGCATGCATAAGAATAGGATGTCAACTTGTTTTTCAAAAGGCATTTTTGGTTTGCGTTAAAACAACTTCAACACACGCAATGTTCTGATTGCACCACAAACGCAGTAGTCATCCTTACCTTTCCCAGAGGCACTGAGGTTTATAAATATGAGCATGATAGTGTAGAATAATCATATCCAAGGACCAGTGGTGGGTTTCAAAAAATGTTGGAACCTCTTCTGTAGGTGTGGCCTGCTTTCCGGGTCCACTGGTGGAACCTCTTCTAACCGGTTCGGTAGATTTGACGAACCGGTTCTACCGAATAGGTGCGAACTGGTAGGAACCCACCTCTGAGTGCCAGACAGAAGACATGCTTGAGACAGAAAATGCCAGCCCTTGTCCCTGTTGCTGCTGTCACTCTCTCCACAACCCTAACACTTCTGAGATAGAAAACAGTTAACTTTCAAGAGTTACCCGGACTCCAATTATAATCTTCTCATTCAAAAGTGTAGGAGGGGGGGAGTGGAATAATTACCTCTGTGCAAGACAAATACTATACTTTAGTAACAAGGACAATGTCTTGTTCATAAGCTTGAAGGAGTAAGAGCAACATATGTGTTGGCTTCATTTTCTGTGTGCTGCGTCTCAGCTTTCTACAACATACATTACTCCTCCCCCAGTTTGAGTATCATTTTGCCAGCAGTTCCCAGCTATCTGCATACACGTACCCATGTGACAGTAAGTCAGGTCTAGTTTCTGCCTGATTTCAGCCTAGTTGACAGATCTGAATGGGAATCATGCAGATGTAAAGTGTGGTGCCACCTTTGTGTAGCTTGGCTGCTTCGGTGCAGACATTTCATTTACCCAAACTAGATACTGATGATGTTACCTTGTTATCTTCCTACTTGAGAAAGACATATATAACCCATATGGGTGAGAAGGGAAGTTTTTAAAATCCATTTGCTCATTTGTCTCCCAGGGGGAGAGCCTTCTCTGTGGGAGCGCCTTCCCTCTGGAATGAGCTGCCCCCGGAGCTTCGTATAATCCCCGACCTCCGGTCCTTCCGACCCGCCCTAAAAAGTTGGCTTTTCCAGCAAGCCAGCCTGGCCTGAACAAAACAAATCAAATTATTGATTACTGTTAATTTTAATTTTAATTCTTTAAAAAAAAAAGTGTCATTGTCAATTTTAATTGGGTTTGGGATATCCTATTTAATTTCTTTTTAACTTTTGCATTATGTGTTTCTTTTAATGTTGTACGCCACCCTGAGTCCTTGGGAGAAGGGTGGCATATAAATCGAATAAACCTCAAACCTCAAACCTATAGGTTTAGTGGAGAAGCTATTACTATATTCAGCCTACAACTTCTCAGAATTTATTATGTAATACTAAATCAAGCAGGTCGGTTTTATATGTGCTGCAAAACCCAACAGACAAAAATACTTTTAATTATTTACACTGAGAGCAGTGTGTGTCCAAACACACTTGGCCAATAAAGAATTCTATCTATATCTTAATAAGGTGATTTTACTCTCCCAGAGATTTGAGGAAAGCCTCTGGAGCCTGGGGAAGGCAAAAATGCCCCCCCCCCCGCCATGGTGCAGGAGGCCAACTAGGCCGCGCCCACCATGGCCACATCCACCTAGCAATCGGGCAGAGAACCTGTTGCTGTAATTTTTAAAGCCCTGATTAAATCACAGCCATGACTATCAACTGCTGTTTTGTCAGTTAAGATGCTACATGTCAGGAAAACTAAACTAAGAACTTTACTCACAGAAATCTTTGTTTCTTGGGGATTCTCTCTCCATTTTTTTCTGAATCCATGTCTTTGATATGTTTTTGACTATCCATTTTATGGAGTTTTTCTACAGTCTGATAACTGATAACCCTTACTGTAGACTCATTTTGACCTGTTCTATTATAAAGTATGGAACAAACATTTTGTTATAATTATAAAATATGGAACAAATATTCCAGAAAATCATAATATGGGCAGAAATTTCAGAACATATTTCAGCCTAAATATAATTTTTAAATGTATGGTTAACTATACTTTTAAAAATCATATTTATGTTGAAATATGTTCTGAAATATAGTTCATCTATAATATACCAGAGGTGGGTTCCTACCAGTTCGGCATGGTTCAGCTAAGTAGGTAGTAACTCGGCCTGCCACGCACCTGAACTGGTTCTCTCGGCAGCGCCGTAGGGGCCTCCGTCTTGTTTTTTGCTTCTGCGCAAGCACAGAAGCATTTTTTTAGTACTGTGCATGTGCAGATAGCAGCAGCTGGGACCCACCCCTGTAATATACCATATTTAAAATAGTATTATTTAATGCAAAGTGACAGATATTGTTTAAAACATAAAACACAAATATACCTTGTACTCTTAGGTATATATTTAATTCTCTGTAAAGCTGAATAAAAAGTATAAATGTGTACATAGATTTTAAAAAATGCTCCTAATATGCTTACAATGTATTTTCAAAGAAAAATAGACTTCTCTGCTTTCAGAAGTGCCCCATAAATGAATATTCTTGGGGACTTCAGTGTAGTCACAATCAATCATAATAAAAAATAGCTTTCAATGACAGTAATACGTTTTTAATTCTAGAGTTCTTCCTTATGCGTCAATAATTTTGAAATAAATGTGTCAAAAGTGTTAAATATTTGATCGCTGAAATTGGGTTTCAACAGAGACCCATTATACTTATTTTCTGCTATCGGTGGAACTTAGTGGAAACCCTGTGTTATCTCTGATAGCTTGATACCTTTTTAAGAATTAAATAATTAAAATCAATATTGCCAAAAAAAAGGCAGTAAGCTTGCTCAGTTAATATAATTTAAAAAAAAAACCAAAGGTAGCCTTTCCCAAATTAGGCCGTCCTGATTTTTTAGACTCAGAATATTTTAAGGGTTGAAGTTGAATACATATAAAAATACATTTTCAGACTGAAGAATGATGTAAGAAATTCATGCCCATATAAGCAAATATAAATTCTATATAAATATAGAATTTATATTTGCTTAAGAGGTTTTGAATATGTGGAGAACTGGAAATAAATATTCAAGAATAAGAAGAAGGAGGCCAATGTATGAAAAAAAAAGGAAAGAAGAAAATAAATGAACAAATCAAAGCTATTACTGAATGCAAAAAAAAGAGAAAATTATGTAACTTGTGACTTCTAAAACCTAAGTGACTTCAGAATGGACATCAATATAAAACTATATAACCCAAATTATAATCAGACTGTAAAGCAGACTGTAAAGCAGTATATCTGTACCATTTCTTATAATTTTACCATTTGTTACAATCCTTGATAAAGGTAAACAATTTATGTGAACTAAGAAAAATACATGTAGCAAACATAATGCATACAGGATATTAGGAAGAAGATAGTGTTGAATGCAGATTACCGTCTTGGACAAAATTTAAGTAATTTGATAGGATGTGGAGACAGAGGAATGATTTGAGCTGTCAAGTTGAAGAGCTAGTTTTAAAGCTCATATTGAATATACTGTATGTGGGTTGAGAGATGATGCATTATTTGAACAAAACTGAATTCCAATCAGCAAAATGAGGCTTTTGAATGTGGAAAACTGAAGGAGAAAGACATTTAAAATCTTTATTAGCTTTATTTAGGCACTGCCTGAATGCTGGCTCTTGATGGCAGGTATATACTAGTGCTGAATAATAATGATCAGCAGAGTTACAACCATGTTTGTTGAGAGGCAACTAATCAGGGGTGGGTTGCTAATCCCGTTCCAACCGGTTCGGTTGGAACGGGGCCGGCGGCGTCCTCGTGCACGCGCGCAGTTCACGCATGCGTCTTAGCGCCTGCGCGATGCTCCAGCTGCTCGTGGAGACTTGCGCAGGCGCTATATGTGCCATCCAGCTGCTCGCGGAGAATCGTGCAGGCGCTGTATGTGCCATGCGCCTGTGTGGAAGCGCAGAAGCCTTCAAAGACTGGTAAGGAGCGCGGGTGGGCGGGTGGGCCCTTCGCCGTTCCCGGAGGTTACTTACTTCCGGGTTCGCCGACCAACCGGTTCGCGGGGACCACCGCGAACCGGTTGAAACCCACCCCTGCAACTAATATATGGCGGATGCTATCCTACCAATTCGGACTTAGGGGCCTCCTGTCTTTTGTATTAGGGTCACTGGAGCCTTGGTGACTCCAGCACCTTAGAGTAAAATGAACTGGACTGACTTTAGATATTTCTCTAGCTCTATTGACATGCCTTGAAGCAGAAAAATATCGTTTCGAGATGACCTAGAAACTTTCTCCTATCCCTTTCTTTCTCCCCCTGCCTTAAATTTCATAATGTATATGATTAATTGACATGATATGTTAATATATCTTTATAATTTTAATTATGGAAAATGCATTAGTATATTAAATGTAATTGCACACATATTAAACAAGGCTGCACATGTCTATGCTTTAAATTTCCAGAGTGATATTAGTTAAAATTACTTATATTCCAAATAGCATAGATACCGATGAACTAACAAGGTACCATAGAAATAAAATTATTTTTATTTAAAATCTAGTTTTTACATAATAGGTTCATATGTTTTTCTTGGCAAACAGACCACCTTCTGGGATTTAAAAAAATTTTTTTTTCCAGGCTAGATACAACCCTGGTATTTTCTTTACATTTCCAGAATTTTTTAGAAGCAACTGATGACCGTCCTTGCAACCACTTCCTACAGATGTGATTGTAATTCTCTGAATGGCTCAGGTCAGGGGTGGGTTCCTGCCAGTTCTAACCTCTTCTATAGAAGAGGTTCCACAAATCTACACTGCCATTTAGAACCGGTTCCAGCTCCTTCCCCCTGCCCGTCCGCACATCATCAAGATGAAGAGCGATAGGAGGAATTCTGGGAGTTGAAGTCCACAAGTCTTAAAGCTGTCAAGTTTGAACACCCCTGGAGTGTTTTTTTTCTAAAGAGTTAGGGTGCAAGGGTCTTGTAACTTGACAGCTTTAAGACTTGCATGCTTCAAATGTCAGAGTTTCTGAGCCAATATTTTGGTTGCTAAGCAAGAGCATTGTTAAGTGAGTTTCACCACATTTTACAAGTTGGCCATGCCCACCCAGTCACATGGCCGGCAAGCCACTCCCACAAAGCAGGGCACACCTACAGAAGAGGTTCTAAAAAAATGTGAAACCCGCCACTGGCTCAGGTTCACAATTAAATTAGAAACCACTGTGAGCCTGAGAATTTTTCATGAATCATTCTGAAGCATTAAAAAGGTATGAGACCACCGGCTATTTTTTTGTAAGTTCTTGTTGGACCATTTTGTGAAATCATGCTATATACTGTATGAAGAGGCCTGAAGCAGGGTTGGAGTTATGGATGGAAAGATGCTGGCTCTTTGGCAGCTGATGACCTACTGACCCCAAGGGGAAATGGATTGTAGAGTTGCAATTATAATTGAGGTAACCTATAAGATCAACTAAATAACAGAATGAAAGAGTTGGAAGGGATCTTGGAAGTCTCCTAGTCCCCTGCACAAGCAGAAGATCCTATTCCTTTCTGGACAAATGGCAGTCAAATTTCTTCTTCAAAGCCTCCAGTGATGAAGCACCCACAACTTTTAAGGCAAGCTATTTCATTGGTTAATTATATTCACTGTCAAGAAATTTCTCCTTACTTCTAGATTGGTTCTCTCCTTGATTAGTTTCCATCCTCTGCTTCTTGTCCTGGTGCTTTGGAGAATAGGTTGGCCCCCTCTTCTTTGTGTCAGCCCCTCAAATATTGGAATCCTGCTATCATCTGATTCCTAGTCCTTCTTTTCATTAGATTAGACATACATAATTCCAGCAACTGTTCTTCATATGTTTTCGCCTCCAGCTTCCTTATTTATTTATTTATTTATTTATTTATTTATTTATTTATTTATTTATTTATTTATTTATTTATTTATTTATTTATTTATTTATTTATTTATTTATTAGACTTATATACCGCTTCATAGGGCTTTCAGCCCTCTCTATGTGGTTTACAGATTTTTAGCAAATTGAGTCAGCAAATTGCCCCCACAGTCTGGGTCCTCATTTCACCCACCTTGGAAGGATGGAAGGCTGAGTCGACCTTGAGCCGGTGAGATTTGAACCGCTGAACTGTAGATAACAGTCAGCTGAAGTGGCCTGCAGTACTGCACCCTAATCACTGCGCCACCTCGGCTCTTCTAATCATCTTTATTGCTGTTCTTTGCACTCTTTCCAGAGACTCAACATCTTTTTAATATTGCGATGACCAAACCTGGATCCAATATTCCAAGTGTGGTCTTACCAAGGCATTATAAAGCAGTCAATTTGATCTTGATTCTAAATCTCTGTTAATTCAGTCTAAGACTGCACTGGCTTTTTTGGCAGCTGCAGCACACTGAAGGCTCATATTTAAGTGATTATCCACTAGGACTCCAAGATCCCTCCTTCTAATGAGCCAAGTTCTGCCTGTTGTATACCTGTACATTTAGGTTTTCTTGCCTAAGTGTAAAACTACTTTTCTCAGCACTGAATTTCATTTTGTTAGATAGTGCCTAGTGTTCAAGTCTGTTGAGATCTTTCTGGATCTTGAATCTATCTTCTGAGATATTGGCTATTCCTGCCAGTTTGGTGTTGTTTGCAAATTTAATGCATTCCCCTTCTATTCCCTCATCTAACTTGTTTATGAAGCTATTGAAGAGTACTGGGCCTAAGACAGAACCTTGGGACTCTGTAAATTGCTTAGAGAGGGCTGTAAAGCATTATGAAATGGTATATAGGTCTAGAGTGCTATTGCTATTGTGAGCTTTAGCTTTCCTGATTTGTCTTTGCAGATTCAGGCTATATTCTGCTATTCTGTCTTACTTATGTGCCCCTCTTTCCATTTTCTATACTTATTATTTTTGTCTTTGAGTTTATCAGAGAGTTATTTATGCAACCATGCTAGTTTCTCGGATTTCTTGTTTTTCTTTTTCAGCAGTACTGTGGTGGACTGGGCTTTTAATAATGACATTTTTCAGAGTTTCCCAAGCTTCTTAACTTGTTTTCCCTTTTAAGATTTTCATCTATGGAATATTTCCCAAGCTCTCTAAGTTTGCTGAATCAGCTCTTTTATAGTCTAAGACACTAATTTGATTTTGTTCTATTCCTTGTGTTTGTATTATATTGAATTCCAATATGACATGGTTGCTCTCCCCCAAAGTTCCTGCAACTTCACCCCCCTCTATCATTTCATCTTTGTTAGTAAGAATTAAGTCCCACATATCTGATCCTCTAGTTCTCTCCTCTACCTTTTGGATGGCGAAGTTGTCATCAAGGCTCATAAAGAATGAAAAATGAATGGAGAGGTAAGAATTTATACCTTTTTATTTACTATTCAGTCTTTTTTGGTAGTTATAAAATCTGCTTCACTAGTTATTGTTCAGGTTAGATTCTTGATCTTGGGAATCCTTCCTCCATCGCTGTTCAAATCCCCCCCCCCTTTTTAAAATAGCATAAAGATTATAAACCTGAAATATCTATTTCAGCATCAGGATATGTTAAGTGCATATTCTTATCTAAAGCTTTAAAGGACTTATGTCCTGTATATTTGAAGGAGGGTCAATCAGGAGAATGGATCTGCTCAGAAAATAGATAGGTTTGAGAGGCATTTCTGCTATGATGTTTTGTTTTGATAGGATATTTCCATGGGGACATCTTGGATATCAATTTTTGATATATATTTTTCTTCATGAACTAAAGTGCTTATTTGCATTGGGTTTATTTCTTTGCTATGTGGCATAGTTTTCTTATTTCTTTATATTTATTTGCTGTAAATTTATTTAGTTAAATACATACTTGACGATAATTCCACTTTGGACTCATACTGTGTTTTGAATTAATTAGATATATAAAATACTTACGTTTTGGTTCACTTCAGAGCCACTGGTCATAACAGAACAACAACAGCACTACGTGGTAGTTCCATAGAAACAGGAGTCACCCCACTAAACAGGACCCGATATGTAGACTTTACAGAGATGCCTCAGAGACAGTTCAACACATAGTGGCAGGATGTGAGATGCAGGCAGGCACTGCATATAGTGAATAATACAGCCAAGTAGCTGGCATTGTGTACTGGAATATCTGCCCAATGTATGGGCTAGAGCAGGGGTGGGTTCCTGCCAGTTCTAACTTATTCTATAGAAGAGGTTCCACAAATCTACAGTGCTGTTTAGAACCGGTTCCAGCTTCCTGCCCCCGCCAGTCCACACATCATCAAAATGAAGAGTGAGAGGAGGAATTCTGGGAGTTGAAGTCCGCAAGTCTTAAAGCTGTCAAGTTTGAACACCCCTGGGTTTTTTCCCCTAAAGGGTTAGGGGTGGAAGGGTCTTGTAACTTGATGGCTTTAAGACTTGTGTGCTTCAAATGCCAGAGTTTCTGAGCCAACATGACTGGAGGAGGAGTTCTGGGAGTTGAAGTCCCCAAGTCTTAAAGCTGTCAGGTTTGAACACCCCTATGGTTTTTTTTCCTAAAGGGTTAGGGGTGCGAGGGTCTTGTCACTTGACAGCTTTAAGACTTGCGTGCTTCAAATGCCAGAGTTTCTGAGCCAACATTTTGGTTGCTAAGTGAGTTTCACTACATTTTACAAGTTGGCCATGCCCACCCAGTCATATGGCTGCCAAGCCACTTCCACTCAGTCACATGGCCAGCAAGCCACTCCCACAAAGCAGGCCACACCTACAGAAGAAGAGCCGAGGTGGCGCAGTGGTTAGAGTGCAGTACTGCAGGCCACTTCAGCTAACTGCTATCTGCAGTTCAGCGGTTCAAATCTCACCGGCTCAAGGTTGACTCAGCCTTCCATCCTTCCGAGTTGGGTGAAATGAGGACCCAGAATGTGGGGGCAATATGCTGACTCTGTAAACCACTTAGAGAGGGCTGAAAGCCCTATGAAGTGGTATATAAGACAAACTGCTATTGCTATTGCTAGAAGAGGTTCTAAAAATTTTTGAAACGCACCACTGGGCTAGAGTCTAGACTCTGTCAAACCCACAGCGAGGATTACACAGAAGGTGTAATTGAATTACAGGGAAGGTGTTATTCCCTGTAATTGAGAATAGCAGGGCTTCCAAATCCAGATCAACACGCAGGTACTGGCCAGCCAACAAGACATTGTGGTAGTAGACAAGAGCAGAAGATAGTGGTGGTGGTAGATGTAGCTATGCCAAGTGACAGCAACATCAGGAAAAGAGTATGAGAAGCTGGAGAAACATCAGAGCCTGAAGGAGGAACTGGAGAGGATGTGGGAAGTAAAGGTCAAAGTGTCCCAGTAGTGGTTGAAGCACTCAGGGCTTTGACTCCTAAGCTGCAGGAGTTGCTCCAACACATCCGAAGAACAACATCAGAGGTCTCTGTCCAGAAGAGTACAAGATAAGATACTGTGCAGAACCCTCAAACTTCCAAGCCTCCTCCTCTACCAGAGTAGCCCAGGTGGAGGAAGATATATACCAGCCATAGGGATGAGATGGGATTATTTTCAATTTTTTTGTTGTTCTGTGGTTGAACTTGTGGGAAGTTATCATTCAGCCCTCTCCCAGAAAAATGAAATATCCTAGGAAATATTGAAAAGGCAGAATATTTCTCTGGAAGTGAAAAGAAAGAAACAGGTTTTAAAAGACAGAATAGTTGCCTGTAGCTTTCAGCCCATCCTCAGTTAATGGGCCATTAAGAAGGCCAGGCTAGCCCACTTTACATAATAAAGACTTCTCTGCTGCAGCTGTAGAGGGAAGGGATATTACTCAACTCTCCACATGGCATCTGAGAACTCATCTATGGATTCAGAACAGCCTAGAGAGTAGCCCCCTGCATGGCACCATGGGAGTCTGACTACCAATCAGAATACAGTTCTTACACAGGAACAGGAAATAGAGAGGTGGGACTAAACAGGGTATAAAAAGCCTAGCAAGCCCCTTCCCCAGCCCTCCTTCTCTTCTTCTCCATCAACATTGAACCATGTGACCACCTTTTCTGTTCAGGGCTCAAGCCATGTGGTCCTGTCCAACAATAAACCATCTTTCCAAGCAGCCTCCATGTCTCCAGTGTCTTCTTCCCCACTTGGAGCTGAACCCAGAAGGACATTTCATTCAACAAACTCACTTTACTTGTATAATATAATCTTTAATAGTGTTATTTGAAAAAAGAGAGAGAAATTAGAATATTTATCATAACACATCAATATGCCAAAAAATATACAGAAAAATCTCTAAATTATCAGATCAAAAGTGCAACCATATAATATTTATCTGCAGACAACCGAAGTGATATGTATAGTCCCAGGCTAACTACAGCTCCCATGTTCTTAACATTTAAAATCAATAGCATTTTACTTTATGTTTCTCATGGTTTTAAGATTTATGATAATAATAGGCAAAACTGAGAATATAAGAACTGAAAGTGGATATTCTTTTTGAGCAACATCAGTTTGCTAATTCTTTGCAAATCAAAGCTAGAGGGCAATCTTGCTCATGATAATTTTCTCTTATGAGAACCTTTACATTGTGAAGCCCTTAATTTTTTTTTCCTTATTGGCCTTCAAAGTTTTGAAGTATTAAAACATTGACAGTTTTGGCTGGCCAATGAGGGGCAACAGTAGTTCTGTATGGCATTTCCTTTTGTACTTGAAAGCAATTAAGATGAGCTGAACCATGGTTTTTTTTGCGTAGATATATTCAGAAGAGACTTTTATTTTGCAGTCTTCATTTTGTTGAGAGGAGGCAGATTATGTGATCTTCTATTTGTAGCCCTCTGGAAAGTTTGGATTGTTTCTTCCTCTTTCCCTCTTGATCAATCAATCAATCGAATAAACCATTAAGGAGTAAAAAGATGGAAGAGCTGCATTATCATTATTATCATAATACTGGCAATTCTAAGAACATTCTGTCTGGAAATCCTGTAAATGTCACCATGTTGGATTTTGGCTGAATAAATTATTCCTAAAACCTTCACACATTTTGTCTGCAGTCTCATACTGTATATTGCTGTTTTGAAACAATGTCTTGTGATTTTGCTCCAATTAAAAGACCCAGACTGGTCCTGCCTTCAAGCTACAATTTAAAAATAAAAATATATAAGATATGCGGGAGAAAAGAGTGGACATAAAATGGAGAAAAGGGAATAAGAAATTATAAACAATAGTTGAATCATTACATACAGTTGTGCTAGTTGATCTTTCTCTGTGAAGCTTTTGTCCGAATAGCAGTTTATAATCCTTGCTCCTGAGTAGGGCAGAATTTATTTGGCTAGTAAACTTGGCTATCGCTAGTATGATCTTTACTTTAGCCAGCAAGAACAAAGGAGCAGAGCAAATTCTCTTTACTGGTAACCGTTCTACTCTGGCCACTATAAGGATCCTGGTTGTGTCTTATGACTATCATACTTTTCTTCGGTAAAGTCACCTGGTGGTCTTCAGGACTTAATGACAATCTGTCCCATTGATTGATAAAGGGCATAAAGTAAAGCACTCAACTCTCCGCCAATTAATAATAATACAACGTAACATTAATATGTGGCACGACAAAACCACGCTCCACTAAAGCGCGCCCGATTAAACCGCATCACTGACGTCATCAGCAGCGCGACAACAGCGACCGTGGAGAAAAAAGGGTGCTTTAAAAAGCGCTTTGAAAGCAAGCCAATTCAAGTTAAGGTAAGGGTTAGGGTTAGGGTTAGGGTTAGGGTTAGGGTTAGGGTTAGGGTTAGGGTTAGGGTTAGGGTTAGGGTTAGGGTTAGGGTTAGGTTAAGGGTTAGGGTTAGGTTTAGGGTTAGGTTAAGGGTTAAGTTTAGGGTTAGCGTTAGGTTAAGGGTTAGGGTTAGGGTTAGGGTTAGGGTTAGGTTAAGGGTTAGGTTTAGGGTTAGGTTTAGGGGGGTTAGGTTTAGGTTTAGGGGTTAATTTTAGCTTTAGCGTTCACAGCGTGCTTTTTTCATCGCACTGTGATGACGTCAGCTACGCGGTTTCGTCGAGCGCGCTTTAGTCGAGCGCGGTTTTGTGGTGGAACCCATTAATACTGTTAGAAATATATGCAATGAAAAGACATTTTAAAATTTCAACATAAAGCTTCTCATTCTCTTTCTTGGCCACTGGATATCATAAGAGGGGGAAAAAAAGTGAAGCTCGATCTCTGGACACATCAAACTAACAGAGCAGTAAGTACAAAAATGTAATTATAATTAAGCAATCTGCCTGTGCGTTCTCTCTTTCTCACCCAATTAAACGGTCATTACAAAACTCTATCAAAGCCATTCATTGTTTCCTGTATCTGCTAGATTTTATGTGTAAAGGTTACTGACAATCCATTTTTATAGCTGGGTAAAACTTGAGAGTTTACCAACTCTTCATCTTCTTATATCAGTAAAATGATGAATTACAGTATATTTCATTTATTAAACCTAGTATAACCTAGCTCTGTCCTTTTTCCAGAAAGAAAACAGCTGCAAGGAACTAATTTTCTCAGGGAAAAAAAAACATTCAGCTTGAATGATTAGTTGCCTGCAGAACTAAAGGAGAGGATGTAGTGCATTCCCCCACTGACCATTGGACTAAATGCCCCTTGGCTGCCTCTCAGGAAGAGCATCATAGTAAGGAGTAGGTGAGCCTAATTGCAACATGGCCAAGTTTTCCATCTCTCAGGCTGGGGTACGCCCCTCAGACAGGGTTCGCAATTTGGGAGTCCTCCTGGACCCACAACTGACTTTCGAACACCACTTGTTGGCTGTGACCAGGGGGGCATTTGCGTGGGGCAGCCCTTGAAGAGCATTCGGAGACTTCACCTTGTCCAGAATGCAGCCGTGCGAGCGATTGTGGGTGCACCTCGGTTCACCCACGTAACACCTATCCTCCGCGAGCTGCACTGGCTGCCTATTGGTCTTCGGATACGCTTCAAGGCGCTAGTCGTCACTTATAAAGCCCTTCATGGTATTGGACCTGGGTACTTGAGAGACCACCTGCTGCCAATTACCTCCAATAGACCGATCAGATCCCACAGATTAGGCCTCCTCCGAATTCCAGCCGCCGGCCAGTGTCGACTGGCGACTACCCGGAGGAGAGCCTTCTCTGTGGCTGCTCCGACCCTCTGGAACGAGCTCCCGGTGGAGATTCGAACCCTCACCACCCTCCAGGCCTTCCGCAAAGCCCTTAAAACCTGGCTGTTCCGACAGGCCTGGGGCTAAAGAGTTTTTGCCCCCCTTCTCGAATGGTATGGTTGTTGTGTGTTTTTAAATTTTGTATTGTTATGTCTCGTCTTTTTTATCCCCCTGTCTGTACCTCCTTCCCTGATTGAATTGTGAGCCGCCCTGAGTCCCCTTCAGGGAAAAGGGCGGCATATAAATGTAATAAATCAATCAATCAAATCAACATAATTAGTGAAGGAAAAAGGCAGAGACCAACCTATATATCTTTGTAAACTGTTTGGAAAACATTTTTTTAGCTGAAGAGTAAGGGACGAGGTGGCTCAGTGACTAAGACACTGAGCTTGTCGATCAGAAAGGTTGGCAGTTCGAATTCCTAGCACTGTGTAACAGAGTGAGCTCCTGTTACTTGTCCCAGCTTCTGCCAACCTAGCAGTTTGAAAACATGTAAAAATGCAACTAGAAAAAATCTTTGCAACTCAAAAGAACCTTTGGTGGGAAGGTAACAGTGTTCTATGCGCCTTCGGCATCTAGTCATGCCGGCCACATGACCATGGAGACGTTTTCAGACAGCGCTGGCTCTTTGGCTTTGAAACAGAGATAAGCACCGCCCCCTAGAGTCGGGAACGACTAGCACATATGTGCGAGGGGAACCTTTACCTTTACTTAAGGGATGATGATGATGACTTTTCCTATGGGAAATGGTGGCTAGAAACTTGACACGTTAGTTATGTTTTAGAACATTTACAAACAATCTTGGATAGCATAAGATATTTAGATGGATTTGGATGCTACAATTGCACTTGCGAAAAATAATTAGAAAAATCATTTCATTTCTAGATTATTTTGTTTTAAAGCTGTTTTTTGTAATAGCCATTAAAGATTGTCAGTTACAATGCTCTCCATGATTTATTATTAGTATTTTTTTCTCCTCTTTATGTTCTAACATCTCTTAGTCAAAGTCTGACCTATAATATTTCCTCAGAGAATAATATTACTGATTTGATTACATTTATGTCTGGTGGTGGGTGGATACATTTTAAATGTACGCTGTCAGGAATGTTTCATCATTGCTATTCTTTTCTGGAAAATCAATAAACAAGAAGTATTAGAAATCTAGGTTGTCAGTTATGGAATCACCTGTAGAAAAAAATACGTTGCAATGTGTGGAGTGCTCCAAATTGCAAAATGTCTTTTTTTTTTAAAGTGCTATGTTGACGCTTCATTTCAAAGTAGATATTTAGCCTTTAAAATGCACATTCCAGAAGAGACAGTCCAGCATCAATAAATGAAGGAATTTTATTTCGAGAAGAATGAAAACAAGTACCAAGCACTGTAATGTTTAAATTAAATAGCTTTAGTTTTTTTTAAGTATTCTCAGAGGTGGGTTCCTATCAGTTCGCACCTATTCGGTAGAACCGGTTCGTCAAATCTACCAAACCGGTTAGAGGAGGTTCCACCAGTGGACCCGGAAAGCAGGCCACACCTACAGAAGAGGCTCCAAAAATTTTTGAAACCCACCACTGGTCCTTGGATATGATTATTCTACACTATCATGCTCATATTTATAAAACTCAGTGTATCTGTGAAAGGTAAGGATGACTACTGCGTTTGTGGTGCAATCAGAACATTGCGTGTGTTGAAGTTGTTTTAATGCAAACCAAAGATGCCTTTTAAAAAACAAGTTTACATCATATTCTTATGCATACCGGTGCTGTGTGTGAGGTGATTTAAGGTGGTTCTGACAAGTGTCGTCGGCATCTTCATATCCGGTCACATGGGCGGCAAGCCCCTCCCATCCGGTCACATGGGTGGCAAGCCACTCCCACAAAGGAGGCCACACCCACAGAGTAGGTTCTAACAATTTTTGAAACCCACCACTGAGTATTCTCTAATGTTCTAGGTGTTGTTAGGTAGTAGTTATTAAAAAAACCTGAATTAATACATTTTAGAAGGGAAGGTAATACGTCAACATTACAGAGAGATGAGAGAAAGTCATGCAAACAGATAAAAAAGGAATGAGAAGAAACTGTTATGATTCTAGCAACAGAGATAAAGCATACCAGTTAGAAAGTGAGAAATCAGGACTATGCCTTATTTGGAAAGTTAAACTTGAGATTTGTAGAATTAGGCATTTGCAAAGTTGTTGTTATACATGGCT
The DNA here is from genome assembly GCF_051295495.1 of Thamnophis sirtalis. NCBI lineage: Eukaryota > Metazoa > Chordata > Lepidosauria > Squamata > Natricidae > Thamnophis > Thamnophis sirtalis. The sequence continues at coordinate 9,164,013 of NW_028261381.1, read as the reverse complement.
ATAAAAAAGGGTATCGCACCCCTTGCATGGGACTTGCCACATTTAAGGCACAATTAATTTAATGCACAATACAATATTTTGCCTTGTTTGCAAAATATCTTTTTTTTCTTTTTAGAATCCTGAATGAAGGCATTTGGTGTTTGACCTGAGCAATGAGCAACGTAAGGAAAACAATTACTCAAAGAAATTGGAAGAATGTATTCTGAGCCTAGAATATAAATCTTCTTTACTGAATTCACCAACCAAAAGATATAATGACAAATCTCAAGCGCTGTGTTTCTCCCCACCATTCTAAAATAAGGCTCAGCAACTCTTTTTCTAGCCTGATTGCATCGCTGCATTTTATTTTCAATTGCGAAAAAATTGCAAAATTGATACAGTTCTACAGTATTTATTCAGTGAAAACAGTAAAATGAACTTTATAATAAGCATACTAGGTTTAAAAATGAAGACTGCCCGGAATAAAAGAAAAAAAGAAAAACTCTGCACCATCTATATAATTAATTTGGTCTTGACTATTTCTCATAATTATCTAGCCCATTTTGGTCCCTATTACTCTCTATCACCAATCCTCCTCTAGCAAACATTACGGACATCTTTTAAATTCAGAATATATACAGTCACAAAGATATTCTGTTTCCAGGTTTGCAAATTAATGGAAAAATATAAATACAAAAATACAAATCATGCTGAGTGAAGTTTTACTTAGTAAGATGTTCTGCAGTATATGGAAGTTCTATTCTTGTTTATAATGTTTTGCTTTACGTACTGTTTAACATAGCAATTTTTCACTCACCTAAAATGTACTAATAGGAAATTATAATATTGGTCTGATACTGCAATGTGCTCTACATGGGGCTGCCCTTGAAGAGCATCCGGCGACTTCAGCTAGTCCAGAATGCAGCCGCGCGAGTGATTGTGGGCGCACCGCGGTTCGCCCACATAACACCGATCCTCCGTGAGCTGCGCTGGCTACCTGTTGATCTCCGGGTGCGCTTCAAGGTGCTACTCACCATTCATAAAGCCCTTCATGGTAGTGGATCTGACTATTTGAGAGACCGCCTTCTGCCAATTACCTCCCTGCGTCCCATCAGATCGCATAGAGTAGGCCTCCTTCGAATTCCATCCGCCAGTCAGTGCCGACTGGCGACTACGCGGAGGAGAGCCTTCTCGGTTGCAGCTCCGACGCTTTGGAACGATCTCCCCGTGGAGATTCGCACCCTCACCACCGTCCAGACCTTCCGCACAGCCCTTAAGATCTGGCTATCCCGTCAGGCCTGGGGATAAGATCCTAATCTCGCCCCGCCCGAATGTCGAATAAATGTTGTGTTTTATTGGTTACTTTCCTTTATTCACATTTCTTTTGTGTCCTGTCTTACACCCCCCTCCTATGAAATGTAAGCCGCCCTGAGTCCCCTTAGGGAAAAGGGCGGCCTATAAATGTCAATAAAATGATATATATATAAAAAAAGATAAATGATTTATAGTTGCTATCTTGTAGCAGGCAATGCCCCAAATCAATCCAAATCAAATCAACCATATACATTTGCAGGGGTACATTCATTACTGTGCTGCTAACACGACATTTACAGCAGATTATTACCACATTCTTATGGCTGTCTTCAGACAACTCATTAAGCCTCAAAAGTGAAATTGATGTAGGCCATCATTATTCTCCTCCCGTCATATAAAGTTGTTAAAGTAGGCTTACTATGTTATCTGAACCCACAGCAGCCTCTATTTTGGATTTATTGAAATTAAAATTTGTAATCCATGACAATAATATATTGAATTCAGCAAGTGACTTAATTATTTCAGGATTTTTATAGTACATTTTAATTTTATTTGTTTATTTAGTTCTTCTCTGCTACAATCAAAATTATCCTCAGCAGCTTACAGTCTACAATATCCAAATTAAAACTTCCATGGTTAGATTACTGTAAAACCATTCCTAAACATAATTACAATAATAATATTTTAGGTCCCAACATTTTGCTAGCAAGATTGTTTTTTTATATATTTTTATTTTTATGTTTTATTAATGTTTGTTCATTAAATGTATTTATATACATTGTATTTATTAATGTATTATTTTGACAGTCTTACTGTTTTAAATAACTTTAAACTGTTAGGAGAATTGTAGTTATTAGTGCAAATAAACTAAATAACTGAAACACAATGTTTCAATCAACTTTTAGCACTAATGCATGACTAATAAGTTAAACTGAAGCCTACCTGCATTTTCTAATATACCGTATTTTCACGACCATAAGCCGCACTTAAAATCCTAAAATTTTATCAAAAACCGGCAGTGCGGCTTATAACCCGGTGCGCTTTATGTGTGAAAAAAGATCGAAAATCTCTCCCTCCCGACGCTCAAACTTGAAGCTCGCAAGCATGCACACGTCCCTCGGGTCTCTCCCTTCAACCTCGCTACTTTCTGAGTCGGAGCAGAGAGCCACCCAGCTCCCAGCCCCTATGGACTGGGCTGTTCCGTCACCCCCGCCGCCGCAAGAAGGGACGGCAGACCGGCGCAGCCCTTCAGGATTTGCCGGCGCCAAGCACCCCATCCGCCCCGGCAGTCGCCCTGCCTAACTCCGCTCCGCGCCCCAGCCGGCTCTGCGCTGCCGGTCAAGGGCGCGCGGGTGGCCGGTGCGGCGCCGGTCTTCCCAGCACACCACGCCGGCCGGGCAAGAGCCGGGAGAGCAGCGGAGCCCGAAGCCTCCCGCGCCAGAAATGTCCCGCTAGCCGACGCCTGCCACGTGCGCCCACCCGCCCGCCTCGGGGACCGCAACCCGGGCGCCCTGCCCGCCCCCATCCCCCCCCGCCTGGCTCACCGATGCGGATGACATGGGGCATGCCGCAGCAGGCGTGCAGCCAGAGGACTCCGAGCAGGGCGGCGGCGGCGGCAGCGGAGGCGCAGGAGCGGGCCAGTGGCGGGCGCGGGGCATGGCAGTAGGTCAGCATCCTGGGCGGGCGGGCGGCGGGCAAGGCGCGGGAGGCAGAGAGGACAGAGCGACCTGACCGCGGCGCCCCAGGCCCCCGCGCTGGCGTGGCTGCGCGGGGCCGCTCAGCGGAGGAAGGCGGCCGCCTGGCGGGAGAGGCTCGGCCGAAAGGTGCCGGGGCTGGAGGCTGCCTCCCGAAGAAGCCGCCGGAGCGTCCCAAGCCAGAAAATGCCCCAACTCGGGCAGATGGAGTTCCAGTTGCAACCTGCGCACGTGATTCGATGAGGAACCAAGGGGAGCCGGGTCTCTGAGCGCGGCTTATAACCCGGTGCGCTTTATATGTGAAAAAAGTTTAAAAAAATAACATTAACTGATACTGCGGCTTACAATCCGGTGCGGCTTATGGTCGTGAAAATACGGTATATATATATATGTGTGTGTGTGTGTGTGTGTGTGTTTGTGTGTGTGTGTGTATTTATATGTATATGTATATGTATATGTATATGTATATGTATATGTATATGTATATGTATATGTATATGTATATGTATATGTATATGTATATGTATATGTATATGTATATGTATATATATGTTTTCATAGATTTTCACCGGTGTAAGTATGCTGGTCTTGTTGTATTCGGATCTTTTCCTGTGTTAGATTGAGATTGTCTTGGCAATGTTTCGACGAGGTCCAACTCGCCATCTTCAGGCTGGTGTGCTTGTGCGAGTAAAGTGTGGTTGGAGCTGCTGTCTCTCTATAAATCTTGGTGGGGGTGTGTGGAATGCTGGCTTTGTTGCTGTAAGTGGGTTGATTGGCTGTGTAGTTGCATCCTGATTGGTAGATGGAATTGATGTTTGTAGTTGTTACAACACAAAAGAACAATGGACACACAGCCAGCACCTCAGCCACACATGATACGAAACAGCCAACCAATCTACAAACATCAACTCCATCTACCAATCAGGATGTAACTATACAGCCAATCAACCCACTTACAGCAACAAAGCCAGCACTCCACCCACCACCCTACCAAGATTTATAGAGAGACGGCAGCTCTGACCACGTTTTACTCGCACAAGCATGAAGCCGAAAACACCAGCCTGAAGATGGCGAATGGGACCTCGCCAAGACAATCTCAATCTTACATGGGAAAAGACCCGGATACAACAAGATCAGTATATATCTGTGTTTGTGTGTGTGTGTGTGTATTTGTTTTGTAGATTTTCACGGGTGTAGGTATCCTTGTCTTGTTGTATTCGGGTCTTTTCCCGTGTAAGATTCTTACATGGGAAAAGATCTGAACACAACAAGACCAGCATACCTACACCCATGAAAATCTACAAAAACAAATACACACACACACACACACACACACAAACACAATTTTTATGTCACAAAAATAGAATAAAATAACTTGCAGTGGTCCATACCCAGAAAGCAAAAGACCACATTATTTTGACAAATATCACATTTCAAAATTTTTTAATAGGTTCTATTCTTCCACTGCTGGTGAATATAAACTTATTATTAGAGATATTGGAGTAGATTGTGCTTTAATAAATGAAAGCTGCTGACAGCGAGTGCAATTTTATTGAACTAAAGCAATGAAATGGAGGTACCTGTCCAAAATAATAAAAGAGGCTTCGGATAATTTACAGCCTTGGGTTTTTCAGCTGTCAATGTAGTCCACTGGTTGCCACAGACTAACTGGCTACCCTTGTCAATGTACAAATAATGATGATCTCTTTTTTTGGTTTTGAACCCATATCCATGCTTATATTCTGGTGCGATAAGTTTGTTCAAACAATTCTGACATCTGTACTGGATCTGTCCTTTGGGGTATAATAATTTGACTTCTGTTCCATTGTTTGAATAGCTGATGTAGGAAAGAAACTTGACAGATCTACAGTATTGATGACTTTGCAATATACTGAAATGTTACTTGATATTCTGTCCCCTCACATTCTTAAAGTATAGTATAACTAACCTGCAGACGTCTACATGTTCCTATATGTTGCTTTCTTATCAGTTTATTTTGATGTTAATCTGTTTAGAGTTAATCTATCTGTTGTACAGTTGATTTTTGTGACTAGATAGGCAAGGAATTCATTATAGATGTCTGGACCACTTTAAAATATTACACAGGGAAGCACAATGTGGAAAAAACCAACAACACTTCTCAATTAAGTTGGAAGTAATTGAGAACATGGGTGTTCTTTCTCCTCCCATTTGCATGTCAATCCAACACTATTGTCTCGGTTGAGGAGATTTCCCTTTTTTTAAATTATGCCATTGATAGTGAGATTATGGCCTTCAGTTATTAGACTGCAGTCCATCATTCCTTACCATTGGCTTGAAAACTTCCTATATCTGCAGGAAAAAATCAATCTCATTTCTCCAGAAAGTTTGCATGTTGCAAAGATAATTTTAAAAAGGCAAAGAGGTTGTCCAAGAATTGTCTACGACTAATCATTTTCTCAAATGCATGTACTGTTGCCTCGTAGGTGGAGGTTGTGGCCAGATAGGCCTCCAACTGGTATGCTGGTTCCAAACATATTACTAACAGGGTAGATTTGTGCAGCATACTCTAAATGAGGTATCTTGGAAGATTGCTCTGAAAGCAGAAGGCAGATTTTCTTAAAAGTGTGTGAAATATTTTTAATTTTCAATATTTCTTCATAAACATGTTCCCCACATGTCCTAAAATTACATAGAGAACCCACTTAAACAAATGAATCAGAACCATTATATTTATTCATTGATATTTTTTTTGAGGAAAATGATCCAAAGTTACACATTTGTGCGTGGCAAAAGTATTTAAACCTTTCCTTTAAGCGACTAATGCGCTTGTCAGGCCTCGGCCAAAAATGGCACCTGGTGATTCTTTCAAGCTGAATTCTTTATTGTTCCACTCCCTTAGACAAAATCTTGTGAAATTGAGGACTTTACTATCCTCAGTCATATGACGATGATATAGAAATCCATAAGGCCCTAAAAAGGCTATTTTTGTACTGTAGTTCCATTCTGATTCTTCTGGTAATGTTTGCTATACCGAAGTATGTAACAAATTTGCACTAAACAAATAAGATATTGCACCAAGCAGTATTTCATCCTGAAAAAGAAAGTGCCTTTCTTAAGAAAGAAAAAGTCCAGGCATATCATTTTAAGTTCAGCTTTGTCAAGGGTTTGGTCCTTCTACCAGATAGATGAATGTCATGTTTACAGGAGGCAAAGGGAGATGCTGTTTAACTTTGCTGGAATATATAACAGGTTGGAAAGGGTGTGCGAGCATCACCTGTTGGCAATTTTTCATGATTAAATTGTGATTATATTTTAAACCACTTTGGAAGGATCTGTATTCTTCACAATCAAGCTAAAGGAAGAGGCAGCAGGTAAGCACAAGAACACTTTCCCCTCGAAGTTACTCTGGGCGTAGCATGCCAAAGAGGATTATTTTGACGTCTATCAGTCTTGTCTGTCAAAAGCAGTCCAGGCTCTGTCTGTCACTGAGCCGAGGTGGCGCAGTGGTTAGGGTGCAGGTCTGCAGGCCACTTCAGCTGACTGTTATCTGCAGTTCAGCGGTTCTAATCTCACCGGCTCAAGGTTGACTCAGCCTTCCATCCTTCCGAGGTGGGTGAAATGAGGACCCAGACTGTGGGGGCGATATGCTGACTCTGTAAACCCCTTAGAGAGGGCTGAAAGCCCTATGAAGCGGTATATAAGTCTAACTGCTATTGCTATTGCTATTGCTATTTTGCCATCTAACTCGATTCAGTAGGCTACCTGCCTAAGACTTTTCACTGCATGGCACATGTATTTATTCGCTGCTATTCTGTGGTGCCTTCCAATACAACAACTGCCAAAGGAGCTCGCAAGCAAATATAAATAAAATAAAATAAAGCCATTGCAAACGCATGTTCAATGACTGAGACCCGCTCTCAACGAAGAACGCGTTCCTCTTTCTCTTTCAATGTACACCAGCCCGCGCCTCTCCCCCCCCCAACCCCTGCCCGCGCCCCGTGCGCGCGCGCGCGCGCGAGCAGAAACGCGCGCACATTATCCCTTGGCCACGCCCCGCGGGGCAACGATAGGCCGCGCCGGCTCCGATCAAAACGCTTCTCCCGCGATTACTGGCCCTGGCTGACGTCTATCAGTCTCGTCTGTCAAAAAGCAGTCCAGGCTCTTGTCTGTCACAGGGGAGAAGAGTAAGAACGGCTGCACTTCCTGCTGGTTGGCGGGCTTCGCATGGCTCGGAGAGCGTCTTCCTTGGCGCGTACTTGAGAGCAGCGCGTCTTTCTCTTTCTCTGTTTGCCTATACCTACCCATCTACCTACCTATATATATAGCTATAGCTATAGCTTTGTCTAGCTATAGCTGCCTCGTGTATGTATGTATATGTGCATATATGAGATGCGCGTATTAATCTCAGACGGCGAGGAAGAGCGTCTCCGTTTGGATGGGCGTGTGAGGGGGGTGGCTGTTGCTTTGTAATTCTCTGCGGCTGGAAAACTCCCTCATTGTCCAAGTTTAGCGCCTTCCTGCCCCTCCCCTGCCATCCACCGCTTCTCTCCTGCAGCCGCGCACGGGCAACTACTAACCTTGGGGCTCCTCGAGCCAGCCGTGGATTTTGAACCGCGCCACCCTCCCCATGACTCCCCGGGAGAAACTTGGCGGGTCGGCTGCACTGCAGTGAACGGGGCTCTCTTTCCCGCCGCTCTTTCTGTCGAAGTGGCCTCCCGCAAGTTGAGACTCGGCTTGGTGGAGCGGGACCCGCCATGGCCCAAGGCTCGGCGAACCGAGAACCTCCGCCCGTGATCCCTCCCAAGGGCGAGGAAGACGCGGAGATGTCTTCGGAGCCCGGAGCCTTTGAGATGTCCGCGGCGTCTCTAGGGAAGAGAAGGGAACGGAGGAGCGGAGTCTTGCTCGCCGGGACCGGCACCGTCGCCGCGGAGCGCTTTGCCAGCACCCTGGCAACCGACTCGGACTCCGGGCTCTTGGAAGCGGCCCGGGCGACCCCTCGGAGGAGCAGTATTATCAAGGTACGTTCAGATGGCTTTGCCTTGCATTGAGGTGCCGGGGACGCGCCCAATGCTGCCCCGACCAGGGCAAAGGTAGCAGCTGGCGATCGGGCAGCCGGGAGATGCCCGCTGGGCGCTTTCCTTGACCGCGGTGGGAAGCCCCGGAGGGTGTCTTCGCCTTGGAAACGAGCACCCGGGGAGTGCAGGAGGGCGATGGGTGGGGAAGGAAGGAAGGAAGGAAGGAAGGAAGGAAGGAAGGAAGGAAGGAAGGAAGGAAGGAGAAAGAAGAAAGAGAGAGAGTCAAACGGCGACTCCGAGGCTGCGTGTTGTTCGGCGCGGCTGCTCCCCGAGAAGGTCAAACCAAGAGTTCATTTCAAGCCCTCGGTGGGAGATTTGAGGAATGGAGGTTGAAACGATGCTCTGGCGAGAAGCCCCTGGGGCGGCAGCGGCTCTTTAACTTTGCATTTGATAACCAGCCCGGTTTAGGCTGTTTAGGGGAAGGAGAGTCGACTCGGGGGTAATTTCATTTCAAAGAGAGAGGATTGGTGGGGGGGGGGGGAGAGAAACTATCGGAGGTGAACCTCTTCATCTCTTCTGCGATGGCTTCTGATAGAGAGAGATCGAGAGATAGATAGAGAGAGATAGAGAGATAGATAGATAGATAGAGAGAGAGAGATAGAGATAGAGAGAGATAAATAGAGAGATAGATAGAGAGATAGAGAGAGATAAATAGAGAGATAGAGAGAGATAAATAGAGAGAGATAGAGAGAGATAGAGAGAGAGATAGAGAGAGAGAGATAGAGAGAGATAAATAGAGAGATAGATAGAGATAGAGAGAGAGATAGAGAGAGATAGATAAATAGATAGATAGATAGATAGAGAGAGAGAGAGAGAGAGATAGAGATAGATAGATAGACAGATAGATAGATAGATATAGATAGATAGATAGATAGATGATAGATAGATAGATAGATAGATAGATAGATAGATAGATAGATAGATAGATAGATAGAAGCACGGGCACCGTCCGCTTTGCTTCCAATAAAATGATATCGGATTATTTTTTTTAAAAAAGGAATCTGCCCACGAAACAGTCCATCCCTTTCAGTACAATGGGTCTGTTTTCTTTCCAGGATTTCCCCGTTAGGATCGCCTTCTCCAAATAATTACCATTCAAATGCCTTGGGGTTTTAATTTCAGGCATTTCCGATGAGCACACGGTGGCTGGAGGACTAGGGCATTCTGGGGTTGCAATCCCGCATGGCCTTCATCAGAATAATGGGGACGGGGTTTTTTGTTTTTAATTCCTCGATCAGATCTTGCACGTGAGAAGGTTACTCTCTCAACGTGACAGTGTATGTGTTAATGGCTTTTTAACTGCTTTTCATAAGTCTGAAAAAGTAAATGGATGAGTGAGAGGAGAATTCTGTGGAGGAAAAGTTTTTTAAGTTTGCTTTAATTTCTTGCCTTTATTTCTCTGTGGCATGTTGTGCTCTTTATTAGTGCATTAAACATCTGGAGGGTGGTACAGACCACATTAAGCTATTCTGTCTAAGGAAACATCAGTTACTTCAAATCCTGCATTCATCTATTTGTATGATGTCTTAAAATATTAAGAACATCTGGTGCACACACATTATGTATAACTTTCTTTAAAATCTTTTTTTAAACCTAAAAGTATATTTAAGCTTAATTTATCATTACAGAAACAGGTAGACTCATATCAGAGATGCTCTTCCAATAGTAGATACATCTATAAACATTACTGGTATAATGGTGACTACTAAATGGGGACCAGTATAGAGATGATCAAGCACAAGAATCCTAGTTAAATGTAGAGAACCACAGTAGTTTTAAAAACAAAATAGATATACATGTGTGAAGGATTGTAGGTAATGAGGCAGAAACAGGCAGAAGTGAAACCATTTGTGTCCTATGCAATAATCTGTACACACACTCAAAATTCATCAATTTCTCATTAGTATTCATATGCAATCAACCACCAACTCTTTAGTGAAATCAATTATCTCACACAATCTGAATCAGCTAAGATTAATATGTGTTATTTTTAAAATTATATATTAAAGGCTTTATTGATTGAAATATATTGAAATATTTGTTTTACTAGAATCACTGGAGAGGTTAGTGTTGACAGAAAACGACACCATTTAAAAAGGGGGAAATTAGCTGTTACAAATGCAAAAACATTAAAAAAATGAAATAAAAATTTTTTAAGTTTAGAAATGCTGGGCAATTTCCTTTAATCATTTACAACAGAATATGTTAAAAGCTAATATTTTAAAAGATTGCATTCAATTTGTTTATATCTATCCAACCAGCCAGTGTCTCTGCTGTATAAAAATAACGTGATTGTTTCATAAGGATTTTAGAAAAGTTAATTTTTTTACCTTCTTGCCTTTTTTTCTGAAAAATAATTTGAATCACGGGATAGTGAATGAAATATTAGGTAGAATCTAAATGGTCAAAGTTGCAGTCCTATGTACAATAACTTGAGAGCAAGAATGATTGAATTCACCTTCATTAATTCTGAACATAATGCATTGGACTGCAATGCATTCTGTGCACTAAAGAATAAAGTGCTGACCTTTTTCAACAGCCATACAATATTGGTTAAGAATGTTGAGAACTACAGTTTAAATGCATCCGGAAAATATTGGTTTGGAGAAACTGGCAGAATCACTAGGGAAGAAGGTTTCATAAAATTATTTAGGAAAGTATCACTTTTCTATTGTGTAGTTTGCTTGCTTGAGACATCTATTCATTTGTTTCCCTATATTTGTACCTAGCATTAAGTTAGAGTGATTTGATTTTGCTATAATTTAGATCAGTGGTTCTCAACCTGTGGGTCGGGACCCCTTTGGGGGTCAAACGACCCTTTCACAGGGGTTGCCTAAGACCATCGGAAAGCACATATATTTGATGGTCTTAGGAACCGAGACACCAATTTTATGGTTGGGGTTCACCACAACATGAGGAACTGTATTAAAAGGTCGCGGCATTGGGAAGGTTGAGAACCACTGATTTAGATCCTATGAGCCCTGAAATGGTTAAGAGGCCATGGATAATTTAGCATAGCAAGGATTTCACAATTGCCATGAGGCCTGGTTCTAACACACATTATTAAACATATCTCCTAAAAGTCTTCCTTGAGAACCAGTAATGATTGATGCATTTCTAAAACCATTGAATTTTGATTGAGATAGCCCAATACTCCCCTCCCAGCCAATGTAATAGCTGTTATTGATCAGTCAAATATTGATCTTCCTGCTCTGCTCGACTCTTACATATGTAAGCAGTCCTTCAGATAGCATGGGTCAAGCCAATTTAGAAGTTAAAGGCCAAACCCAATGCCTTGAGTTGAATGCAAATTCTGCAGCATAATGTAAATACTCTGTACAGAATAGGTCCAATATAGTATAAATTAGCTTAGCTCCTTAAGCATGGGCTGCCACTCATGCAAATTGAGCATGCATGTACGTGCACACCCACTGTTTGCACAGGTGGGGATGAGTGTGCACACATGCACTCGCTAACCACTTCTGTGCCCTGGTTCCAAATGGCTCAAGCCTGGAGATAGGCTGCAGCCCGGAGTTGGAGACCCCTATTGTAAAGTGTTCAGAGTCTCTGCATCAGTGAGATAGCAATAGCAATAGCAGTTGGACTTATATACCGCTTCATAGGGCTTTCAGCCCTCTCTAAGCGGTTTACAGAGTCAGCATATTGCCCCCAACAACAATCCAGGTCCTCATTTTACCCACCTCGGAAGGATGGAAGGCTGAGTCAACCCTGAGCCGGTGAGATTTGAACAGCCGAACTGCAGAACTGCAGTCAGCTGAAGTAGCCTGCAGTGCTGCATTTAACCACTGCGCCACCTCAGCTTGGCTAGAGAAGAATTGGATGTTACATTGCAAGGGAACCGGCTACACTACAGCATTGTCCAACAGTGAAGTATCTCAGCGTGATACTCGACAGGACACTCTCCTTTAAATAGTGTTGTCTGAACACTAATGCTAAAGTCAGTTCAAAGAATAATATCATCAGGAAGTTGATAAGCTACATATAGGGAGCTCAACCATCTATGTTGCGCACATCAGTTTTGGGCCTTGAGCATCTCTGCAGCAAAGTATGCTGCTCCAGTGTGGGGTGAATTTGCACAAGCGAAACAAGTTGGCATTGCCGTCAATGAAGCAGCACACTAAGTGACAGGATGTCTCAAATCTATACCAACTGAGAAAATATATCCTCTCTCTGGCATCTGGAGAGAAGTAGTAGCAGATGCTAAGAGAAGTAAGCAAGAGAATGATCCGCAACATCCTCTGAACAGACATAAGCCCGACCCCACAGACTCAGATCTAGGAACAGCAAGAACAAACATTATGGCAAGAACAAGGATACCTGAGCTAAAAGATGCTGGTGAAGCTAATTCTATAGATGGAATGGTTATGACTTTTGGGTGCCCATTCATTTCCTACTTGAGTGCAATTTGCATTGTTTTTGGGAACTGTCTACTTTTGATGTGGGTTGAAATGGTGATGTAGTCAAAGTTTAAATGAATTGCTTAGTCCAATTTGAATTTTTAGGATTAGTCTATTCTGATCTTCATGACTAATCAGTTCTGCATGGTTTGAATAATCTTTTTTCGTTTTTCAGAGCTTTTTAATTCTTCCAGTAAACCAACAATCCGTTATACTTTAAATCTGTTTCTTCTGAATGTATTTTCAACCCCTTTCTTCAAACCCCTTTTCTTTCCAATGTAGTTCCAAATAAAATGAAGACTTAGCTCATATCATGCTTGCAAAACAATTAAGACGTTCTATATTAAAAAGTAGAGAGATACAGTGCACTTAAGAGTTACTTGGTAGTATTTGTAACTTCAGTTGCTCACCTACATGCTGCCTTTTATTTACTATTTTTTCTTCTTCTATCTTCACAACATTTAAACCTCAAATTTGCTTGAAACAGTTCAGCACTATTAAGTTTAAAGCATCGTTATAGCTCTTTAAAAAAAATACATTTAGCGTGACAGAAACGTTTGTGACTACGCATACTTGTAGTATTTTTTTTAACCCAAGACAGTTTCCTGTTCTCTAGTTTGCCTTGATGTTATTTTCTCATATTTATAGAATTAAAAATAGGTTCCAGCTCTGAGGTTATGTTCTGGGAATACTAAGCATGAAATTTCTCTGTCTGCAAGTTTTTGAGAGAAAGAAAGAGGTGGTGCATTCCTGAATTTAATATGCTGTTACTCCAAATTTAGAGTTGACATTATAAACCTAATAGAGTGGCGCAATCATGTGCCAGGATATCATATACTGAAAATCAAATAAACAATATGGCTTAGTTGTCACAGTGTCAGCCTGTTCCAAATGCAAAAACTGTGCCAATTTGAGACTAGACTTGTATTTTTATTTCATTATTTTTTGCATTATTTCTTTTGGAGATATAGGGCAAAGAGTCGCATCTCACAGAATTTCCTTCTAACTCCTGAGGTTCACACCTTTATCCTTCCCAGTCAGTTTAAGAGAGAGGTAGTTTTACCTCCGCAAATGTGCTCCCTCTCCTGTGTGTGAAAACAAAACAAAACAAATGTGAGAAAAAAACAAGAATAGATGGGGGCAAAGCACAGACTGAAATATTATATTTTACACAGCTCCATTGGTAAACTGGAGAAAATCCTGGTCATGTCAGAAAGTTTACACAGCATCAAGGGGAGAACATTTGTGGTACAGCATGTCTGCATTTATGAAGCTTGGGAAGCAGTGTAGATAATTGACAAAGGCTACAACCAGAGGACCTTCACATTTGAATTGAAATACAATATAGTCATGTACTTTACTGAAGTGTGCTTGATTTCTCAGTTAAGATGCTTCACAAGATGGTTGTGTGCAATCTATCTTTTTCAACCTAGGAGTCCTCATAACGACGGCTGGGTAATTTAGCGAATTAAAGTCAAACAAAGGTGGAGGGCATGAAGTGGGTGAAATCCAGTTGAAAATATTGGCATACGGTATGCAATGTTACCATGTATGTCTGGATTTATTTATTTTTTTGCTTATTCTACATAGTTTCCCCCCCTGAAATATACTGTTGAATATGAAACAACATTATATTGCAGGAAAAATAATATTGATAATAGGTACCAAGATGAAAAACTGCATAAGATAAAATCACTGTTTTTCTTTTAAATACTGATTTTATGATTCTTTATGCTTTCCACTAATTAACAAAAGTATAATGTAATATTTCCTATATGAAATTCTTATTAAATTACAAAGGTTTTCATACTTATTTGAGAGTGCTCAAGTACAAGAAATTATTCCAAGTCCTGTAAACTGAAGTTCTAAAAAGGTATAATTTCATCCTAATCTATCAAAACATTGGAGATTGAAAACTCTACAATTCACATGCATTATATCTATGTGGAAAAAAATGGATGAAAGCATCAGTGAAGGGCTTTTTTGCTTTGTTTTTGCTTAGTTTTAAACTGCTTTTTAAAGTCCAATATAGGAAAATCCTCTCTAAACTTAACAAAATCACTGCATGTCCTAGTAGAACAATGCTTTTTCCCCCCAGTAACACTCACTGCATGATTAATAGTCATGCTGATTTCATTCGGAAGACAAATCTATGGGGTACTTTGAGTTTGATTTAGAAATAAGTGCATGTGTTTTCTTATCTTGTACTTTGTTCATGTGGTCTTATGGATCTGATCTTATTTTAGTTTTTAACCTGATGTTGAAACCAAGTACAGCTAGCCCTTTCCAAACTGTTTTCCAGATGTATCAAACTCTGAAATATCTAACCTGGGGTTGAGAAAGACTACCGTAACCTAGATTTCTTCTATTTTTAATCCTGATTTATGCTGTATCCGTTAGATTCATTTGAATCTTCACTGAAATAGTGCCTGGCCAAATGACATATTGATGATATTTTTTTTACAGCAGATTGCAAACTAATAAAGAAAATACTATAAAAATGCCATTTTGGGGGCTATACTGAAGTCCATTGCAGGAAATAGTTGAGTGCATTCCCTGAAGAAGAAACTCTGTTCGTGAATTCTAAATATGTCAAGGTTCTGCCCTCATCTAGTCTGTTTTTTTAAGTTGATTTGCCATCTTTCTACATGCAAGAGTTTCTTTTTCTTTCTTTGAATATTTTTGCTGCATAGTAGATTTAGAATGGAATGGAATAGCAGAGTTGGAAGGGACCTTGGTGGTCTTCTAGTCTGACTCCCTATTTAGGCAAGAAACCCTACACTATTTCAGACAAATGGTTATCCAATCTCTTCTTAAAAACTTTCAGTGTTGGAGCAGTTTATAAGTTCTGGAGGCATGTTGTTCCACTAATTTATTTATTTATGAAATGTATATGGCTGCCTATCTCATACAAGGTAACTCTGGGCAGTGTACAGTAAGATCAAAAATTAAAACAATAAACAAAAAAATATATAAAGAAAAACCCAAGATGTCAAAAAGGACCTCCTCACGTCATTAAACATGATACAAGCCAACACATGGGCTTTCTGTTGGCAGAGGACCCCCAGGCTTGCTGGAAAAGCGCCTTTTTAAAGGATTTTCAAAAGGTCACATGGTCCAGGACCAGCATCATCTCAATGGGGGCAGCAGCTTAGCTGATATTGATATCATTTGATGATATCTTCTATCTAATATTGATCCCATATGCTAAACCTGGATGTGTAACTTGCTTCATGGTATTTTGAGATATACAGGGCTAAGTAGTGTTGATGAACTCAGTAAGTTTAAACACAACAAGTGTTTAATATTCAGTTATGAATTTTTTAATTTAAATTAATAGCAATAGCAATAGCAGTAGACTTATATACCGCTTCATAGGCCTTTCAGGCCTCTCTAAGCGGTTTACAGAGAGTCAGCATATTGCCCCCAACAATCTGGGTCCTCATTTTACCCACCTCGGAAGGATGGAAGGCTGAGTCAACCCTGAGCCGGTGAGATTTGAACCGCTGACCTGCTGATCTAGCAGTAGCCTGCAGTGCTGCATTTAACCACTGCGCCACCTTGGCTCTTGGCTTGGCTAAATTAAGTTCTTCTCTTTTCCATCCCATATCAGCAGTACTCCAGACAAAACAACATTTTACTGTATTACCAAGGCTGTGGATGTATGACCCTATTTGACAACTAGAACAAACATTGAGAGATAGAAGAGAAGAAGTTTCTCTCTCTCTCTCTCTCTCTCTCTCTCTCTCTCTCTCTCTCTCTCTCTCTCTCTCTCTCTCTCTCTCTCTCTCTCTCTCTCTCTCTCTCTCTAAATGCAGTTAAGACAGAAATGAAACTTTTCTGATATCATGTACTTGTTTAGAAGTACAACTTTGACTTCAGACAGATTGAATATCTATTAAGAGTCATATATGGTTAATTTAAGTCTTAATTCTCTATTCAAGACAACTCTCTTGGTTTTCAACACTTTTTTTAAGAATAGGAAGCTGTGATGCAATTACTCAATATTCTTTCAGTTTTGCTGATGTTTGGCAACATATCCCTTAACAAGGGTTTCTGCTGAATTCAATGTTTCTAAACAATTTTTTGTGTCAGCAATATTTAAATAGTATTTCACCTTTAGGAAGAGAAATTTAATAAATTATTATAATTTTAGACTTATTTTAATATAGAGCTGTTCATTTACTTCAATTCTTGATTAAATTAATATTGGGATAATCGTTAATTGAAATTTCAGAGGGGGAAAATAAAAAGCATAGGAAAAACCCCCAGACCTCTCAGGATACCATTGGGAAGGAATGTCACAAAATAGATTAATTCAATACAGTGAGGAATTTTCCACAGAAAAGTGGATGTCTACTTTTATCTACAACTTCTGCAGTTTATAAATCATTGTCATGGCTTCCAGTCCAGGTCATCATCATCAACGCTATGATCTTTCCTATGGTTTTCAAATGGATACAGTTTGCATATACCACCCATACTGCAGTACTAATTTCTCCTATAGTTTCCATCTTTCTTGGCACCTCTATTGCAAATTCAAAGATGAAAGAAATTAAAAATTGCCAAAAGAAGCGAAGAGTCCAAGCATTCCCTTTCCCTTCTCTTTTTTTCATTTCTTAGCTAGTTGCCAGATGTTTCTGTATAAAATTCAGGAATTTGTGATATATGCTGGTATATTAAAATAGGAGCAATCCTCACTTACAGTGCAAGCTTTTATCTCCAATATATGCATCCCTAATTACTGAGCTGACTGGCTATGTGGAAGAAAGATTGGAATAGAGGATATAACATGCTTGTTTTCTCCTAAGAAAAGAATAAAATAAAACAAAGGTTAGAGTTGAATCAGTCATGGAAAGAGATAAAATATCAAAGATTTAAAAAAGAAGACTAAATCCACTCTAAATCTTTATCCTAATACTGTAACATCTGGTTCACAAATATGGCACGTAATACATATCACAGCCCATTTACCTGATGTGACTTTTTTATTTCAATATCTTACACTTTCCCAAGCAATTGTTCCGATTGTTTTCTCCTGCAAATATTACTTCTCTATGCTACTGAATGACATGGGTATGGAATCAGTATATTGACTTCAGTTGATGCAGAAGAGCAGGGTGTTCGCTTAATAATTCTTTGTCCAAAAAGAGAGAGGGAAATAAAAAAAAAGGAAAGGCAACACCCCCCCCCCCCAATGATTGAATTCTCATGCCTCTTTAAACTGAAATGTGGTTTGTTTACTTTTGGCTTTATATGTCAGATTAATTCAGCCATTTTTGTTTATGGCTTAATTCTATGTATGAACTCAGCCACTGCATTTTATTCAGAAAACCAGGATTTAAATATAATAAGGAGATCCAGAAGTATTCTTTATCCAGCAACATATCAGAGATCCCAAAATGTTACACTTAGAAAGGAAAATCAGAATTTCAAGAAGGCCAAGTGATAATTTCAGTTTACTAAGCGTGAGTAGATGGGTGGGCAAGAAATGTATATGTATGTATTAGTTAGATTTATATAGTGCTGTCACTTTAGTATCTTGAAGTACTCTATTGCATTCTCTTCTCCTTTGGTTTTCCCACAACAAATGTGTCAGTTTTGTTGAACTGAAAGAAGAGATGGGCTGTTCCAAAGTTACTCAGTGAGTTTCAGAGGTGGGTTCTTACCAGTTCGTACCTATTCGGTAGAACCGGTTCGTCAAATCTACCGAACCGGTTAAAAGAGGTTCCACCAGTGGACCCGGAAAGCAGGCCACACCTACAGAAGAGGTTCCAAAATTTTTTGAAACCCACCACTGGTCCTTGGATATGATTATTCTACACTATCATGCTCATATTTATAAAACTCAGTGCCTCTGTGAAAGGTAAGGATGACTACTGCGTTTGTGGTGCAATCAGAACATTGCGTGTGTTGAAGTTGTTTTAACGCAAACCAAAGATGCCTTTTAAAAAACAAGTTGACATCATATTCTTATGCATGCCAGTGCTGTGTGTGAGGTAATTTGAGGTGGTTCTGACAAGTGTCGTCGGCATCTTGATATCCGGTCACATGGGCGGCAAGCAATTCCCATCCGGTCACATGGGCGGAAAGCCACTCCCACAAAGGAGGCCACACCCACAGAGTAGGTTTGAACAATTTTTGAAACCCACTGCTGATATAAACCTTCTATACCACATTATATGCTGCCTACATCTCTAGGCGAGATGGGCAGTTTACAAGTAAACTTTTTTTTTTTTTTTTTTTACAAAAAATGGGCAGTTTACAAATAAAATACTATTTTGAGTAAGTATTTTTTTATTGGAAATTACATCTCTATAAGCAGCATGATGTATTCTTAAACCCATACAGCGTTATTGCACATCTGCACAGGCACACATGTAAGTTGTTAAACTTTCCTTAAAACAATAATTTGAAACAGAAAGATCTCCCTTTTCTGCAGGTGCGATGCTACTGAGATGGTGTCAGCCTCTGTTTTGCTGCTTGCTTTCGGCTGCCATTGAAACGGGGAGGGGGGGCATAGTGTTTGGGTGGGGAAGTGTTCAGTGCAGGAGTGACTGTGAAAAGGGAGTTGTTCTCACCATCTACTGCGCATGCTGCAGAGAGAGGATTTGCCACCAAGGCCAACTGTCCGGCATACCAACCTGATGATGCTTTTTGAAGATGTCTCCCACATGACACCTGTGGGGTGTGCGGATTGGACTATGGGATGGGGTTACCAGGGGGATCGGGTTGGGTCACATATTGATATCTATGATTACGCGCGCTTTTGCCTCAGATCTTGCTTTGCCTAGCTGCTATCTACTCATGATCAGTACAAGTACACTTAATTCTGCAAAAGTGGTTTCTTTCTTGGTTACTGAGGGAGGCCGCCGTGACAGATGGTTTGTGTAATACTGTACAGTTGCACTATAAACACAGATGGTAACATGTACTGTATATGACTTTAAACTCCTCCTATCATATAACATTAGTTCTACTCATTGAAGGATTCCAGCAATTTATGTATAAATCTGATACATTTTCATCACTGCAGAAGTCAAAAAAATGATGCTCCTGGGTCTCACTGTTTTCACAGATGTGTTCTTTGACATTATTCAGGATCCCTGCCCTATTTCACTTTTTGCTTTGAATGTTGTTTTGGCATAGAATGGCTATGGCAAACTGATTCTGAAGTTTTGAGGTAAAGAGAATTGGATTCACAGAGTACCTTAAACCAGTGGTCTCCAACCTTGGCAACTTTAAGACCTGTGGACTTCAACTCCCAGAGTTCCTCAGCCAGCTGGCTGAGGAACTCTGGGAGTTGAAGTCCACAGGTCTTAAAGTTTCCAAAGTTGGAGACCACTCCCTTAAACTATGGTTTGTTTAAAGGTTGCTATGAGAGCTGTTGTGTGAAGTGTACATGTATCCTCTATTTTCAGAGGATTGTAGCTCAGTGGCAGAAAATGTGCTTTCGATGCAGAAAAACTCTATTTTCAATCCCTGGCATCTCCAAGAATAGTCAGGAACTCCTTTCTGAGCACCTGTAACGCCTCTGTCATTTAGCATGAACAATACTGAATTAAACATACCATTGATCTGGCTTAGTATAAATCAGTTTTGTATTTATATTTATTTATCTCCGGTATTTAGCAATTGTCCGAATTAAGCAATTCAAAAGCATAAGAAATTAAGATGTGATACAATCTCCTACATCCAAGAGATTAAAATTAATTAATTAAAATTAATAATTAAAATTAATATTGAAATTAAAACCATAACAATAAATGCAAGAACACTAATATCCAAAAATTGCCAATTTTGTTTCCTAAACAGTTTTACTAAAGATGAAAATATCCTAGATCCAAGGCAGCTGAAATTAGTCCAGAACAATTTCCTAAGGAAGATTGTTGGCCATCTTTTGGGTAGCCTTCTGCTCATTTAAGGATGAACTAAGGGTTACTTTCCTTCTCTGTTAAGCCCATTTATCATTTCCAAGGTACTATACCTACCTCACCTAGTTCAATTCTGTTATGTGAAGTATGGGAATACGTGGTCCAGATATTTGTGTCATGTCCTACAACTGTATTCTCCGTTTTTCACAAGAAAACATTTTGAGATTGTCTTCTTCAATTGGATGCCAGTAGAGACATCGTTACGGTAGAGTCATCAAATATGTCGTTATAAGAAACAGAACTGCCTCCAGTATTTGCTTAAGATCACCATACTCCATTGAGGAAGGCTTTTACATCTTTCTACTTACAGAATATGCTATATATTGAAATTTTAGCATATCTCAGATGAGATTCTGCAAATGTCCAGTGAAACAGAGCCTTTGCCTCTGGGTGGAAAGGACGTTGTTCATTAGTGCCCTATCTATGATGAAATTGGGATGACCACATTGAGGACTGACAAACTTAACAGGTCAATTCAGGTAGATGTCAACTTATAAACTGTTCAGTGATTGTTCAAATTTACAATAGCACAGAAAAAAGTGATTTATGATCGTTTTTCACACCGCTGCAGAATTCCAATGGTCATGTGATCAAAATTCAGATGCTTGGCAACTGACTCATAGTTATTATGGCTGCAGCAGTGGTGGGTTTCAAAAATTGTTCGAACCTACTCTGTGGGTGTGGCCTCCTTTGTGGGAGTGGCTTGCAACCCATGTGACCGGATATGAAGATGCCGACGACACTTGTCAGAACCACCTTAAATTGCCTCACACACAGCACTGGCATGCATAAGAATATGACGTAAACTTGTTTTTTAAAAGGCATCTTTGGTTTGCGTTAAAACAACTTCAACACACGCAATGTTCTGATTGCACCACAGACGCGGTAGTCATCCTTACCTTTCACAGAGGCACTGAGTTTTATAAACATGAGCATGATAGTGTAGAATAATCATATCCAAGGACCAGTGGTGGGTTTCAAAAAACTTTGGAACCTCTTCTGTAGGTGTGGCCTGCTTTCCGGGTCCACTGGTGGAACCTCTTCTAACCGGTTCGGTAGATTTGACGAACCGGTTCTACCGAATAGGTGCGAACTGGTAGGAACCCACCTCTGGGCTGCAGTGTCCCAGGCTCATGTGGTCACTTTTGGGGATGTTCTGACAAGCAAAGTCAATGGTGAAGTGAGATTCACTTACCAACAGTGTTATTAATGTAACAACTGTGGCAGGAAAGGTCGTAAAAATGGGCAATATTAACTTAACAACTGTCTTGCTTAGCAACCAAAAAATTAGGCTCAGTTATGGTGGTAAGTTGAGGACTACCTGTAAAGGAGTATTGAATGGTCTTCTTGTGGACCTGACTCCATTTATTCACAGTCACTGTTTTTGCTGTGCTCTCTTTGAACTCAGAAATTATTTTTAGAACTCAGAAATTAAACTGTAGTACTGGTTTAGTTGAACTAAATTTCTTTCTATTTTGCATTCTTTTTAGGCACGTCACATTTATTTTCATTACTATTCTTACTTTTCTTTTTGCGCCATACCATGTTGTTTATCACCTGCAATCAGAGTCGTAACTTATAGTTTGCTTTATGTAGATTTAATTGAAATATTTGCAATCACACTCAAATATCGTGTATCCTAGTGTACAAGGACTTTTATTTTAGAGTATCTATTGCATTGGTAGTCAACCTGCCCCCTACCGCCCACGAGTGGGCGTTCCAGCTTTCATGGTGGGCGTTAGGGGTTTGCTGTATAAATTTTATAAAGTAAAGTTACTTCCCTACTTTATAAATCACCATTACTGTGGAACCGGTGGGCGGTTAGAAAATTTTACTACCAACAGAGATACAAAAGTGGGTGGTAGGTATAAAAAGGTTGACTACCCCTGATCTATGGGATTCATGGAAGGCGTGCACAGATTTAGAATGAGCAAGATTTCTGTTCCCCATAAACAATATTAAACAGTTACCTGGTCTTAGTAAGTTTTTCATAGCTTTTTTATAATGGGATAAGAATGCTGAGGCGGAAATCCAGTTGTAACTTTCCAGTTAGTAGAAGGGACTCTGCTGAAAGAATACACCCCCCCTTTTCCCCCCCTCCTTCATCATATCCTCCTCTGATTTACTTTGCAGTACTTACCAATACTCTGGAGTAGATGTAGGAAATATTGTGAAGTAAAGGAGAACAAAAGAAAAAAGAGGGAATGAAGTTCTGTTATACGAAGAGAAATACATGTTTTGGTTTGGGATTCTATTGTCCTGTTTTATTTCAGTTGATGACTAACTTAAATATTCTACAATCAGTTAAGTTATAAAGCAGGCCAGGAAAGAGTTAAAACGAATACATCTGGAACTAATATATTGCATCAATATTTGTATATCAGCCCAGGTATTCCTCAACTTACAACAATAATGAAGCCCAGATTTTCTGTGATGGTTGTAAGTCGAGGCACCCAATTTTATTACCATTTTTTTTTGTGGTGGTCATAAAGCAAACACAGCAATCCTAAAGCAAACACACCAGTCATAAAGCAAGTCAATGCATTCCTATGGGTGTTTTTTCTTGAAAACCAGTTGAAACATTGCGAATTGCAGTCATGTGACTGTGGAATGCTGCAACTGGTCATAAAAATGAGCTGTTTGCCAAGCACCTGTATGAAGTCATAAGACCATGTGTGTGTGTGTGTGTGTGCCCACAATCAGATCGTGAGTTCTTTGGGGGAGGGTCCATTATAACTTGCCTTCCCTTGTGGGAAGCTATCATCCAGCCCTCTCCCAGAAAAATGAACTATCCTAGGAAATATTGAAAAGGCAGAATATTTCTCTGGATGTGAAAAGAAAGAAACATGTTTTAAAAGACAGAATAGCTGCCTGTAGCTTCCCCACTTTGTCAATGGGCCATTAAGAAGGCCAAGTCAGTCCACTTTACATAATAAAGGCTTCTCCACTTCAGCTCCAGGGGGATGGGATTAAAGCATGATAATATTGGCCCTTTACTCAACTGACCACATGACATCTGTGAACTCAACCAAACCTGGATTCAAAACACAGCCTAGAGAGTTGCCCCTGCATGGCCCCATGGGAGTCTGACAAAAAATCAGAATACATTTCTTACACAGGAACAGGAAACAGAGAGGTGGGACTGAACAGGTTATAAAAAGCCTAGCAAGCCCCTCCCTCGGCCCTTCTCTTCTTCTCCATCAACATTGAAGCATGTGATCACCTTTTCTGTTCAGGGCTCAAGCCATGTGGTCCTGTCCACCAACAAACCATCTTTCCAAGCAGCCTCCATGTCTCCAGTGTCTTTTTCCCCACTTGGAGCCGAACCCAGAAGGACATTTTTTCATCACCCACAAGCTCTTTCTCTACCCAGCAATTATTTTTTTGCAGATTTCATTTTTCTCTTGCAAATTAATTTATTGCTAACACAGAATCTTTCTTAGAAACTTGTCTTTTTTTTCCTCTTAGCACATAATTTCTTAACTATATAAAGGAACTGGAAAGTCTTTTGAAATTTTCTAGGAAGATTAACAGTCGTTGTACTCATTCTTACAAAGCATGAATTTCTACTAAGCGATGCAGTGTCCCTGAGCATCTGGATGAATTTATGCTAAAGCAAATAATATCCTTACAAATGTTATCGAGGCTGAGCTCTGGTTTATAGTAGCAAACCTAGAAATGGATATGACAGGCAAATAAAGGTAGTTTTTAAGGCAGCTAATTCACACATGATTCTAATAATGCAGACCAGCCTGAAGAATCTCCAATCTTCTAGATGTTTTTGAATCATCCACTATATGACCCGTTTTAAAGAATGTTGAGATTATATCTCACCAACAATTGGAATCCTTCAACAGTAACCTGGGACAGTCTGGCTTCTCACAAGCCAAAGGTGGGAGAATGCATAGCGCCAAAACTAATTATATTAATATGTGTTTTAATATGTACATTGCCTCTTGGTTTGGATTATCCAATTTATCCATATAAACTTTTATTATATATTTGCTGCACTAAATGGCATGTACAAAATATGTTGATCCCAATATATGACTAAAGTTTGGTACGTGTTCTGCTGTTTTTTGTACATTTTGTAGTTTCCTGCCTAGAGATGTGTTTATCTGATTGGCATCCCAGGAATCAGATGGTTAAGGCTGCAGTCCCATCCCCATTAAACTGGATGTGAGCTCCAGGGATTAATTCCAAGTAGAAATGTGTAAGATTATATTTTAAGATGGGTTTTTTTTACTGCCTTCTCAAACTTCAGCTGCATCCTCTAGGCTTCTCTGCCAACACTATATGGAAACCTAGGCTGTTGGTGATGATGAGGACTGGATCAGACCCACTGTGATAACTGGCTGTGATTTGCATTGCAGCTATGTATCTATTTGACCTATGTTGATCTATGTTGATCTCCGGGTGCGCTTCAAGGTGCTAGTTGTCACCTACAAAGCCCTTCATGGTATTGGATCTGGGTACTTGAGAGACCGCCTACTGCCAATTACCTCCTCTAGACCGATAAGATCCCATAGACTAGGCCTCCTCCAAATCCCATCTGCTGGCCAATGTCGTCTGGCAACTACCCGGAGGAGGGCCTTCTCGGTGGCTGCTCCGACCCTCTGGAACGAACTCCCCGTGGAGATTCGTACCCTCACCACCCTCCAGACCTTCCGCATAGCCCTTAAAACCTGGCTGTTCCGACAGGCCTGGGGCTAAAAGACTTGCAACCCCACTCGAATGGTATGACTGTTGTGCTTTTTTAACGGTGTATGGTTTTCATGTTTGTAACTTGTTTGTTTATTCCCCCCCCCCCATGAACTGTGAGCCGCCCTGAGTCCCCTCAGGGAAAAGGGCGGCATACAAATAAAGTAAATTGAATTGAATTGAATTGACACTAAATTGTCCTGTATGCTTGTAACTTTCAATTAGCCAAAATGGTGCATTATAGTGTAACAATTTTTGAATAATTTTTTGGGGGTTGGGGAGGGTGGAAAGGGGTGCACATTGGTGCAAAGAAGGTGCAACAAGTGTCAGGATAGGTACTGTACATGGGGATGTGCAAGTGATAAGTAAGTAAATATCTCTGAAAGGATGACCCAATAGATCATGGCTATTAGCGGTGGGTTTCACCCGGTACGCACCAGTACGGGCATACCGGATGGTGAAATTTACCGTGCCTTTCCGTACCCGTTGGTCCGGTGGCACCGTACCAGAACGCTCCCTCCCCTGGCCTGCCCCCCCCGCTTCTTCCCCCTGCCCTCCCGATCGCCAGCATGAGCATGGCTCTTCAGGAGCTCAGCAACAACGTGAGTAGCAATGGTGGCTGTCCGCCCACCCGCTTTCGGTTGAGGGCAGGCTTGTTTTGCAAAAGCGCAGCACAGACGAGGGTTGAAGAAACCTCCTGATGCAAAGGCGGAGATGCTTTTTTTGTGGGGGGGTGGATGCCATGCCTGCAACTTTTATCCCTCACCCAGTGCCACCAACCTACCCCCCGTGTCCAGTCACTACATTGGGGGAACTTGGGCGTGATTGGTGTTGAAGGTGTGACACGCCTCCCCCATGCCCCCCTCCACGCTTTTGCAAATTGGCTAGCTGTGGGGCATGGGCCCTTTTTCAAGCCGGGTTGAGTCCTTCCTTGTGATGGATGCCCGGACACGAGGGGCATAGGCTAGGACCGGGTACCCTCATCCGTTTCTCCCAAAGGTGTTTTTTTTTCTTCCAAGAGGCAACTGGACTTTCTGGTTTTTCTTGGAAGATGTTTTACTTCTTCTCCAGGAAGCTTCTTCAGCTCTGAGGAAGCTTCTGGAACAGCTGAAGAAGCTTCTTGGAGGAGAAGCGAAAGGTCTTCGAAGAAAAAGCAGGAAGTCCAGATGTCTCTTGGAAAAAAAAAGAATCTTTGGGACATCCTGGATGACCAAGAATCCCCAAAGACATCCCTCATCCTAGCCTTCTTTTATGATGCCTCCTAGTCTTGCTTGCCTTCCATCCCTTGTGGTGGCCACTCTCCCAAAGCCCATGATACTTGAGCATCAATAAGTCCTCTTGTAGTATCAAGGGTGGCTGAGGGTTCAGAGGTGGCACACCCCCATAGTTTCCTGATTGCCAGGGCTATGTGGGAAATCTAATCTGGAGAGACCTGGTCTGTCCTGAACTTTTGAAGCTGGTGAGGTGGGCTCTGGATAAAAGTCAAAACCTGAGTTTGATGCTGACCTAGATGTTTTTGTTGTAATCCTGGTTTAAGTTTTGGAGAAAGACTTAATTCAGTCTAAACTTGTGACTGCTTTCATCAAACCTTAGAGTGATTTAGAAAGAAAGAAAGGAAAAAAAGAAAGAAAGAAAGAAAGAGAAAGAGAGAGAGAAAGAGAGAAAGAAAGAGAAAGAAAGAAGGAAGGGAGAAAGAAAGTGGGAGAGATACACACAAGAAAGAACGGAAGGAAGGAATGGAAGGAAAATGAGAGAAAAAAGAGAGAGAGACAAAGATAGAAAGAGAAAGAGAGAGAAAGAAAGGGAAAGAAGGAAAGAGAAAGAAAGAGAACTTATAACCACAATTGAGCCCAAAATATTGGTTGCTAGGCAAGAGCATCGTTACGTGAGATTCACAACATTTCTCAAGTTGGCCATGCCCACCCAGTCACATGACCACCAAGCCATGCCCACCCAGTCACATGACGGCCAAGCCACTCCCACAAAACAGGCAACACCTACAGAATAGGTTCTAAATTTTTTTGAAACCCACCACTGATGGGTATTAATATGAATGAAGAAAACATTTGTTCACCCTGTCTGTACAAAATGTTAAAGGTTGAGAGAAAGTAATTTTACACAATGTAATGCTATGAATTTAATTACATAGATTCTGATGTTAATTTTGGTGCAATATTCTGGTATTTCCCCTGCGGTTTCGAAACAAAATGTTCCCCAGCCAGGCTCTATTATATTCAGTTATATGTGCTTTAGTGTTCCCTTGATTAAAATGACAGTTCAGCTAATGGAATACAATGACTCTCCCCTATGCGTTCGTTCAATGCCAATAACCTTGATTTTTGCAGAACAAGGAAAACCCCTGAACTATAGCAATAGCAATAGCAGTAGACTTATATACCGCTTCATAGGCCTTTCAGGCCTCTCTAAGCGGTTTACAGAGAGTCAGCATATTGCCCCCAACAATCTGGGTCCTCATTTTACCCACCTCGGAAGGATGGAAGGCTGAGTCAACCCTGAGCCGGTGAGATTTGAACCGCTGACCTGCTGATCTAGCAGTAGCCTGCAGTGCTGCATTTAACCACTGCGCCACCTTGGCTGACGTGCTCTTTTTCTCATAACACACGAAAAGACTATCGTTCTGTTTATTTGTCAGAATTATTGTATTAAACCATACGTTTGATATAATAATAATTATTGCCCTATGGTCCAGCAAGGTAGTGGTTAAGGCACTAGCTTAGAAAGCCAGAGATCATGACTTCTAGTCCTGCCTTAGACATGAAAGCCAGCTGGGTGACTCTCTCTCTCAGGGTTGTTTTTGTGTTAGAAATAGGAGGAAGAAGGTATGATGGCTACAGTGGTGGGTTTCAAAAATTGTTTGAACCTACTCTGTGGGTGTGGCCTCCTTTGTGGGAGTGGCTTGCCACCCATGTGACCGGATATGAAAATGCCGACGACACTTGTCAGAACCACCTTAAATTACCTCACACACAGCACTGGCATGCATAAGAATAGGATGTCAACTTGTTTTTTAAAAGACATCTTTGGTTTGCGTTAAAACAACTTCAACACACGCAATGTTCTGATTGCACCACAAACGCAGTAGTCATCCTTACCTTTCACAGAGGCACTGAGTTTTATAAATATGAGCATGATAGTGTAGAATAATCATATCCAAGGACCAGTGGTGGGTTTCAAAAATTTTTGGAACCTCTTCTGTAGGTGTGGCCTGCTTTCCGGGTCCACTGGTGGAACCTCTTCTAACCGGTTGGGTAGATTTGACGAACCGGTTCTACCGAATAGGTGCGAACTGGTAGGAACCCACCTCTGGATGGCTATATTCACCACTCTGAGTTATTTGTAAAAATAATAAAGGAAGGATACAAATAAATAAAATATTATGCATGACTATTTGAGGGCAATCATATTACCTAGTGAGATATGGAGTAGAGCTGAAGAATAAGGATCATATTGCTAACTTACATATAATCCAGTTGCCATTATTTTTTTACTACTGGTTCTGGTGTGTTCCTGCTCATGCGCAGAAGCGTCTAAGCGGAGCCTCCCGCCACCGGTACCACCGGTTCTCCTGATCCAGGCCGAACCGGGAGCAACCCACCTCCGATATAACCTGCATATATAAGTAGGAATAATTTGTGCACATATACAGTTAGCAAATGAGACTAAATTGACTGAAAGAAAAAGAAGTTGGGATACTCATATATCTAGATGACAAATTTGCTAGACTTTTCAAGGAGTATGTGTCATCTGGCTACAGAGAGCTTTGGTGAACCATACAGATGCAGAGGTGCTAGCTATTGTCTGGTTCAGTTATTCTCAAATACATTTCAGTTCTTACCTGAGGATGTAGATAAATGGCTAGAGAGCTCTGACCAAGCTTGAATTCTTCTCTACTGCCTGTTTTAAATCAAGATAATGATTGTTTTTAGAAAATGTCTGTGCCTTCTTGAAAGAACAAGAAGAACTTATTTTAAACTCGTTGCTGAATCCAGACGGCATAGCATTGAAAAGGATTGAATTGAATTGAATTGAATTTATTGCATTTATATGCCGCCCTTTTCCCCGAAGGGGACTCAGGGCGGCTCACAATCCAAGTCAGGGAAGGAGGTACAGATAAGGGATAAAAAAGACGAACAGAACAATACACAATTTAAAAGCACACAACAGCCATACCGTTCGAGGAGGGGGGCAAAAGCTCTTTAGCCCCAGGCCTGTTGGAACAGCCAGGTTTTAAGGGCTTTGCGGAAGGCCTGGAGGGTGGTGAGGGTTCAAATCTCCACGGGGAGTTCGTTCCAGAGGGTCGGAGCAGCCACAGAGAAGGCTCTCCTCCGGGTAGTTGCCAGTCGGCATTGGCCGGCAGATGGAATTCGGAGGAGGCCTAATCTGTGGGATCTAATCGGTCTGTTGGAGGTAATTGGCAGCAGGCGGTCTCTCAAGTACCCAGGTCCAATACCATGAAGGGCTTTATAAGTGACGACTAGAGCCTTGAAGCGTATCCGAAGACCAATAGGCAGCCAGTGCAGCTCGCGGAGGATAGGTGTTACGTGGGTGAACCGAGGTGCACCCACAATCGCTCGCGCGGCTGCATTCTGGACAAGCTGAAGTCTCCGAATGCTCTTCAAGGGCTGCCCCATGTAGAGCACGTTGCAGTAGTCCAGTCTAGAGGTCACAAGGGCACGAGTGACTGTTGTGAGGGCCTCCCGGTTCAGGTAGGGACGCAACTGGTGCACCAGGCGAACCTGGGCAAATGCCCCCCTGGTTACAGCCGACAAGTGGTGTTCGAAAGTCAGCTGTGGGTCCAGGAGGACTCCCAAATTGCGAACCCTGTCTGAGGGGCGTACTGTTTGACCCCCCAGCCTGAGAGATGGAAAACTTGGTCAATTAGTAGTAGGGAAACACACCAGCCACTCGGTCTTATCCGGATTGAGTACAAGCTTGTTAACCCCCATCCAGACCCTAACAGCCTTGAGGCACTGGCACATCACGTTAACATAGGATAGCATTGACTGATTATTTCCCTTCAGGTTGATGTCAAGTCTTAGCTACCATATAGTTAATTCTTCAGAATGATCTGTCCCCAATCTGATCCTTCAAGTCATCCAATGGTGCATTCATCTTCACTGTCATTGAACCCATCCACCTTGCTGCTGGTCATCCTCTCCTCTTTCCTTCTATCTTTCCAGAATAGAGACTTTTCTAGAAGGCTATTCTACCAAGGGCTAATCTGCATGTATTTCTTGACTGCTGTTTTTTTCCCTATTGATTGCTGATCTTAAAAGGCTAAAGCTGTCTACCGCTTCAGTAGTTTCATTGACAATTCTAAAGCTGGTTGCTATAATTGTCATTCGTATGGTCTCCTTTATATTTACTTATAGTTCCGTTTTTTTTCACTGTGCTCCTTAACTTTTATTGTTAGAGCTTGCAGATTTTCTTATTTTCAGCAATAGCAATAGCAGTTAGACTTATATACCGCTTCCTAGGGCTTTCAGCCCTCTCTAAGCGGTTTACAGAGTCAGCATATCGCCCCAACAATCCGGGTCCTCATTTTACCCACCTCGGAAGGATGGAAGGCTGAGTCAACCTTGAGCCGGTGAGATTTGAACCGCCGAACTGCTGAACTGCAGTCAGCTGAAGTAGCCTGCAGTGCTGCATTTAACCACTGCGCCACCTCGGCTCTTGGGATAGTGGGATGGTGTTGTTCACATCGCATGTTGATGTTTCATTTTCCAATTTTAAAACCACTTTTTAAAAATTAGTTTCCATCAACCTATATTCAGCATGCAGGTTAAATAAATAAGGAGAGAATATAAAACCTTGTGTCACTATCTTGCCAATCTGGAACCAATCTGTTTTGCCATGTTCCATCCAGACTATAGGTGTCTGTATCGGTTTTAGATAAGAATAATGAGCTGTTCTGGAATCCCTATTTTTCTAAGCACATTTCCCAGTCTAAGGACTTTCTACAATCAGTGAAACACATACTAATTTCACGGTTTCTTTTCAGGGTGAGATGAGTGACATATAAAGTCACTAAACACACAAACAATCTAACAAACAAATATTGATTTCTGGGGGTATTACTCAGTGGCATAGCATCCCTTTTTTCAGCAAAGTATTTGGGAGGATAGTTTCAGTTTAACTTGGCCACTTCCAAATAAAATCAGCTATCTAGTTCCAATTTATTTGGGGTTTCACCTGAGGTATTACAATGAAATGCGAACTCTGTTGGAAGATGATAAGCTTGATGGTGTTACTTAGCTGCTTTTGATATATTGAAATCATGGTATCTTGCTGTGCTGACTGTAAGGGCTAAAGTGATCAGATAATTTCAAACGTGGGAGATTTTAAAAAATGTATTCAGGAGCTTTACTTGATCTTATGGAAGCTTTCCTCTCTGATTGTCACGGTTTCATCTTGTTCCCAGTGTTTTTTAAAACCTTTATCAAACAGTTAAGATCATTTTGGAGCAAATTGTCTTCAAAGCACCAATAAGATAACTCATTTTTTTTCTAAGTATTTGAACCCTGTGAAACTTTGTAGATACTGAGAAATAGTCAGCTGAAATTAGATCTAGATAAGACAGAAGTTAGAAGATTCCTATCTGTCACGAATGAAGGCGGCAACATGTATGGGAGAGAAAGGAAGAAAGAAGGCACAGGATCAACTCTAGGGCACACCCTACCATACATCAAAAACATTTCGGAAGCAGTAGAACATAGCTTCCTAGATCTGCAAATGGGCATTGCACACCACCCAGAGGCTACCATACAAGGACATTGCAAAGATCGCTTGGAGATGGGAGATACTTCTAATGTAATCTACCGGATCCACTGCAAGGATTGCCCCTGTGATTCTGTAGGACAGATGGGGAGGAAGCTAACCACCACATTACAAGAAGTAAGTGGTCAGACAAAGATACCTAAAATCATTGGTGGTGTCACATTGCAATGGACAAGGACATACATTCTGTTTTGCAGCTGCTAAGGTTGTTGGCTGAGCAGGGATAAAAACAGCCAGGGAAATGATTAAAGCCTTGGAAACAGACTCCTTGTCAGTCAATGGGAGTGCTGATTTATCACCAGCTTATCAATTACTTAGGAATCCAAGAGTTGGCAGCACAAGGGAACAATAGTCACAACTTAATAGGTAGCCATCAACACCTCAGTCAACAACTAAAAAGCTACACACAGGCAGGCACCACATAAACACTAGACATAGAATAGCTCAAAGTGCACATTCTTCTAGAGAGAAGTTCCCTGAGGATAGGCTACAGCACGACTCCGGAAACTTGGAAGACTAAATCTCTGGTTCCAGTGACCAACCCAGATCGGATCCTGCATTTCTGTCTGTGTTTAATATAGGTGATCTAATAAATGTTTTAGGATTGCCTAGTTAGTCTTTTTGAATCTGATGGGTCCTTTATTTGTGAGAAGTTGAAAGCCATTCACATTCGTTTTACTTTTAACAGTATTATTATCTAGACCAGTGATGGCGAACCTATGACACGCGTGTCAGTGCTGACACACTAGCCATTTGGGATGACACGCACAGGATTTCATGCGATTCATCCTCGGCTCCTGCACGGCCGCCGAGGATGAAAGAATCTGTGCTGGAGGAATGGGGGGGGGCGGGACGTGTGATCTCCCCCGCCCACACTCACTTACTGTATCGCCGCCGCCCCTTTCTGAGCGCAGGGGCTGCTGGTAAGGAGTGCGTGCCGTGCGCACACACGTCATCAGCGCGGCGAGTGAGGACCCGCAGGAGAGGAGCGCGGGAACAGTGCGCTGTTTATTTATGAAAGGCTCTACAAATTTAAACTCTGCAAGTTTGAGCATTGCTCACTCCATAGCTCAGCATGCAAAAGCGCTTAATGAGGGGAGAATTTATTAAAGAAACTCTCCTAAGATGTGCGCCAGTTCTATTTTACGATATGCAGAATAAAGATGCAATTATTAAGAGAATATCTGAGTTCTCTTGGGGCGGGCTGGAGCGGCATGTTGATGAGGACGTGGAGCTGGAAGCAGCCGACTCCACAGCCCTGGTTCACGGCACCCCAAACAAGTTCAATAATATCAAGGGCAACATACGAAATCGACTGATGAACAAAGAAGTTACTAAGCAGGTATGTTAAATAATTTGTTTTTGGTTTATTAAATACAATTATATATTGCAATTATACATTTTTGTAGTTTAAACTATAAATTGCGCAAAATTATGTTTTTGTCGAAGTGACACACAACGTGAGTTATGCTCGATTTTTTGCCGATTTTTGACACACCACGCCAAAAAGGTTGCCCATCACTGATCTAGACAGTCCCCAACCAGTTTTATTTACTAACGTACTTGTTTTCGAACTCTGATTTTCTGTTCACGCTAAGACAGTACATGCTCTACTCAAATAGCTTCTTTATGCTACTGGAGTGAACGCAATTCTCAGTTTTGTATGCAGTTTTGCTACGCAGGAGTTTGATCTGACTCAGTGGTATATATGACTGGCCTCTATTCATGCAGTTAGGTGCAAAAAAAAAAAGGAATGAGAAAATAGTTGGCTTGGAGGAAATGTTAGCGCCTGGATTAATGCCTATGTCTGAATTTGGTTCTAGCAGAATATTGCATGCACAGAGGGGGGAGCAGACATAGAATGGCTGTGCTCTTAAATTCGGTGTAGTCTGGATTGAGTTCAGGTTGGTGGCTTTTGAATGGCATGCCTGGTTTCCGTCAGGGTCTGTTTGTTTTCTTCATTCCGCTGCTACGTCTGTTTAGTTGTTTGTCATGTATCTCTAACAAATGCCTAAAATGGGAGACAAGTGAAAGAAGCTGCTCCATGTCTTTACTTTTGTTTTTATAGCCAGCTATTATGATTTTAACAAGGGGCAGAAAAGGAGCATCTTTGCCATTATGATACAGACAGTAAAATTCTTCAGGCATTTCTGTCTTGAATCCTCATGGTATTAAAAAAGAATGGTAATGAAAGCTTCAATCATGAAATATTGCTTTAAAAATATAAGCCTGTTGACTGAGTACATTTTGCAAATGTCATTACTGTATGTGTTTCAGTAGAACTGGAGTAAATCATACATTGAGCTTAAATTGATTATTTCTTGACATTAAACAGGGGCAAGTAAGATGTACAAATTCCCACTGATAGAAATTTTATTGTAAGAATTTTATTGTATTACTTGGCAAAAGGAATCTGAGATGGACTATGTCAGTGGTGGGTTTCAATTTTTTTTAGAACCTCTTCTGTAGGTGTGGCCTGTGGGAGTGGCTTGCCGGACATATGACCGGGTGGGAGTAGCTTGCCAGCTATGTGACTGGGTGGGCATGGCCAACTTGTAAAATGTGGTGAAACTCATTTAACAACACTCTTGCTTAGCAACCAAAATGTTGGCTCAGAAACTCTGGCATTTGAAGCACGCAAGTCTTAAAGCTGTCAAGTTACAACACCCTTGCACCCCTAACCCTTTAGAAAAATAAATCCCAAGGGTGTGCAAACTTGACAGCTTTAAGACTTGTGGACTTCAATTCCCAGAATTCCTCCTCTCGCTCTTCATCTTGATGATGTGCGGACGGGCGGGGGGGGGGGAGCTGGAACCGGTTCTAAACGGCACTGTAGATTTGTGGAACCTCTTCTATAGAAGAGGTTAGAACTGGCAGGAACCCATCCCTGGACTATGTGCCCAAACATGACTACCTAGTTCTACCAAAACAACTAGGTTCATCACATATATCTATGGAAAGTTAACCAGAATATCTTCCCCCCCCCAAGATTTTCAATTAATTATTACTGGACATTTAAGTGTACTGATTGAGAATGAATGTGGTATAATGGTCCTCAGCCACATGGCGAAGAGATCTGGATTAAAGTCCTCAGCCACAGAAACTCATTGCATGAAATTGGACTAATAGCTGTCTTTTACCCCACCTTATTCACAGGTTTGTTATTGCTAGAAAAATTGGGAGTGCTGTATATACTATCTTGAGATTCTGGTTGAAATGTGGAATATAAATATAACTGTAAAATAAGCAGTGGCGAACAGTTCCAAATTGCACACATAAATTTTGAACTCTAATTTCAAGCAGGCATCCTTAAGTGTGCCATCTTCACCCACAAGAAGCCTGGCATTCTTCGTATAATAAAGGTAAATGTTCCCCTCACACTTATGTACTAGTCATTCCCGACTGTAGGGGGCAGTGCTCATCTCCGTTTCAAAGCCGAAGAGCCAGTGCTGTCCGAAGATGTCTCTGTGGTCATATGGCCAGCATGACTAAATGCTGAAGACACACGGAATGCTGTTACCTTCCCATCGAAGGTGGTCTCTATTTTTCTACTTGCGTTTTTTTTACATGCTTCCGAACTGCTAGGTTGGCAGAAGCTGGGACAAGTAACGGGAGCTCACTCTGTTACGCGGCGCTAGGGATTCGAACTGCTGAACTGCCGACCTTTCTGATCGACAGGCTCAGCATCTTAGCCACTGAGCCACCGCATCCCATTCGTATAACAAGTAGGGAAAAATATTCCTGATGGCTCCAGAATGCCCCTCTTCTATTCTTTGCACAGATACTTCATTTTCCTTTTCTGTAACTTCCGTAGTTCATGATTCAGCTGCCTTCTCTTATAGATTTAAGTCCTAGACTTGCAGAACATACAGTTATTTTCTGTACCAACTGATTCTTTCTCAGGGCTGAAAGGATTTGACTGGCCCAAAGTCTCCCAGCTGGTTTTGTGCCTAAGTAAGGCACGACTGTAACTCCTGCTCTCCTGATTTCCAGCCTGATGCCTTAATTTGATTTGATTTTGATTGATTGATTTGATTTTATTATATTTATATGCCGCCTTTTCCCCCCGAAGGGGACTCAGGGCGGCTCACAATTCAAATCAGGGAAGGGGGGTACAGACAAAAAATAAAAGACGAAACATAACAATACATAATTTAAAAACACACAACAGTCATACCAATTCGAGACGGGGGCAACGGCTCTTTAGCCCCAGGCCTGTCGGAACAGCCAGGTTTTAAGGGCTTTGCGGAAGGCCTGGAGGGTGGTGAGGGTTCGAATCTCCACGGGGAGTTCGTTCCAGAGGGTCGGAGCAGCCACAGAGAAGGCTCTCCTCCGGGTAGTCGCCAGTCGGCACTGGCCGGCGGATGGAATTCGGAGGAGGCCTAATCTGTGGGATCTAATCGGTCTAGTGGAGGTGATTGGCAGCAGGCGGTCTCTTAACCACTGCACCAAACTGTCTTTCTATGAATAACAGTGCTTGGTGAGAAATAACTGACTGGCTTTTTAATATTTTAAATCAGAAGATGTTCCTACTGAAGTGCTAGCATATGCAAATCCTCACTTCCAAAAATGATGTAGAAAAAAAGAAACGAAAGGGCATATGCAGAAAAGAAGCACCTGGCACAGCCTACTCTTTCATTTTGACACAAAATGCATCACCATTCTACCAACATTAAATGGCTGAGTTTTATACACTCAGGGCTGTACAGATACTATGTTAAATTTTTAAATATCATTTTTTAAATAAGTAAATCAGGGTGGTGAACATACACCAATACTTCTTCCTACTCTTATTTCCCCCACAGCAACAAGCCTGTGAAGTTAGTTGGGTTGAGAGAGAGAGAGACTGACCCAAAGTAACCCATCCAGCTTTCGTGCCTATGACAGGACTACAATTCACAGTCTTCTGATTTCTAGCCTGTTGCTTAACCCTTAAACCAAACTGGCTCTCTGTTAGTGCCTTATTGAGTCCCTTCTGATCTATTTTGTATATTTTTTATGCTGCTACCGACAAAACACTTGATGTAAGCCAAGTGTATGTTTAACATAACGTCACTACAAATGCTTGACTTAATCAAGTCCACTCATGGTGATGTAATCTGCCCTCAGCCATGCTCTTACAAATTCTCTTGCTTGTATAATGTAAATTGACATAAAATGAGATGGCCCGATCCATTATTTGTCTTTTGTTGCCTAGTAAAATAAAATAAAATGATCTGAAGGTTTAATAAACTTGATTTAGTAACTGAATTTATTCCTCAGAATTACGGTATACAGACTGAGATATAGCTCTGCCTGGCTTCGTATCCTCCTTCAGTGATAGCCTTCCTTATGCAAAAGAGAATGTGGAAAGAAAGGAAGGAAGGAAGGAAGGAAGGAAGGAAGGAAGGAGGGAGGGAAGGAGGGAGGGAGGGAAAGAAGGAAGGAAGGAAGGAAGGAAGGAAGGAAGGAAGGAAGGGTATATTTTTTTGCAAGTGGATCATCTTCCAAGATTTAGGGGTGTACAATGTACATCTTATTTGCTTACAGCAGTGTTTCCCAACCTTGGCAACTTGAAGATGTCCGGACCTCAACTCCCAGATTTCCCCAGCCAGCATTCGCTGGCTGGGGAATTCTGGGAGTTGAAGTCCAGACATCTTCAAGTTGCCAAGGTTGAGAAACACTGGCTTACAGGGTAGAAAGGCTGGCACAGCTGAACATTTGCCAAAGTCTAAGACGAAGCAGAAGTGTGGTTCAACGTCTTGAATCTGTTATCTTTCCGCCATCGTTTTTGCTATGATTCTGTGAAAATAACATGACAAAATATTATGCACCTGCGTGCCTTTCAGTCATTTCTCTTTCTAATAAAAGAACATCCCCAAGAGGAACTACTTCTGAGACAAATACAAAATAGCGTATCTCATCTTTAAGGGGATTCCTTGTTTGAAAGAACACGAATGTTGATTACATGAAATGAGAGCAGGATGCAAAAGATTGGATCCTTTCATTGAAGCCCGTATCTGAAGCCTGTTGTTGCTTCTTCAGTCTCGTAAAATGTGAGCTTGTTGCGTATCGCTCAAATCATCCATTCATCAGTGATAACGATTAATTATTACATTAATTGCACATTTACACTTTTGAAATGCTAATTATAGAACTTCATTCTTTTTGACTGGTATAATTGTCTTCGGATTTTGTAATGGGGGCATTATGTTTCCCAGAGTTTGAATAGCCAAATTAAGCAACTATTGCTAAGGGCTTTTTCTCATAGCTGAGCTAAAGGGCTAAACACCAGTCCTTGAGTTGGAAGATAAGTGTCCTGTCCTCCACTGGCAATCCCTCTCATGCCTCGGAGCTTTGTTTCTCTTCTCTCCGAATTAGATGTCACCAACCAGTGGGAAAACGTCCTTCTTAATATGGCCTGGGGCTGGGACAATAGCTGGCAGGCACGGAGAGGATTGTGTCATGACAGAGAGCGAGGAGCAGAAAGAGAACAACAGTGAGCAGATGCTGCCTGCTTTTCCTACTACAGCCCCCTGCTACTCCCTTACCACACAACAGAATGACTCAATGCCATGCCTAGGAATCCGGAAGGGAGGGGCATGTGCATAGCAGCCTAAACTGGCCAATAGGTGCCAGGTTGCTTGAACCCCCATCCCAAAAGTCATCTGATTGCACCAGTGAGAGAACAGTTGGTGAAGTCTATTAGGTTGTATCCAAGACAAAGCAATATCTGCGAGACCGCCTCCTGCCACATACCTCCCAACAGCCGATAAGATCTCACAGGCTGGGCCTCCTCCGGGTGCCATCGACCGGGAAATGCCGGCTGGCGACCCCCCGGGGGAAGGCCTTCTCTGTAGCTGCTCTGGCCCTGTGGAACGATCTACCCGCAGATATCCGGACCCTTCCCACTCTCTCGGCCTTCCGAAAAGCCACTAAGACCTGGCTGTTCCGGCAGGCCTGGGGCTGTTGACCCCATAAATGAGGTCCAGCCCCATCTAGGTTTGAGTGTACGGTGTGTTGCTTTTAAATCTGTTTTCTCTTTTCCTTATATTTTAGGTTTTTCCTTTATTCTTGTATTTGTAAGCCGCCCGGAGTCCTACGGGATTGGGCGGCATATAAATTTATTAAATTACAATTAATTAATTAATTGTTTCTTGATAAGTGAGGAAACATTACATTGACATCAGTGTACTAAAGATGACCAAAGGCTCTCTCAGGTAACGACCGCAGAACTGGGGAAGGCAACGTCCCGAGGAAGCAACAGGGGAAAAAAGGAGCAGGTTTGTGTCGCAATTTGATGCAAGTTAAGTGTCCGTTTAATGAGTAGTTAATTCTGATAGGTGATCAAGTTCCATTTAGGTTTTGTATGGTGCCACCTGGGGCAGTAAAAATTTAAGCCATTTAGCAACTAATAAAGAACATTGTTTTGCTGCAGATGATCTGTGGGCTAGTTCTTTCATCTTACTATGCAAGTAATGTACTTAAAAATCTCCAGACCTAAAGTAATCTACAATATTTAACTCTACTCATTTTGGGACACAGAAACAAGAGATCATTTTGAGTACATAAAGGCTGCAAAGGTCATTTCATTTTGTTTGATTTTGTATATGCCTACCCAATTATTTCTTCCTTTTTATACATCTTTCCCTTTGTATAATAATTAAGGTAGCTTTGTATTGTAGCTTGCATTTTCAGCTACTATTCAGTGTACCAAAGGTAGGTTATATTATTTAACAACTGAACGATGAAAATAGCAAAATAACACTGGGGCATAGTTATCACAAACGGATTGGTGGCCTGTACAGGATCTAAGAATAATTTAGCCTCAACTTTATGCTTTTATTTCAAGGCATATGGCCCTTTAGTACGAACTGCAATAACGAAGACTTCATGGTGCACTTAATAAGGTTATAACTGGAGAAGTGTTGTGCTGTCCCCTGCCAATTTTTGTCCATTTTGGGAAATAAGTTGAAGGCTACAGACTTTCAGTTCTTCTCGTAATGTGTCTGAGATGATGATTTGAAATCAGAGGAGTCTTAGGCATTTTCCTCCGAAAATTCCTCAGGCAGAATATTGGATGTAGTAGTCTGGTTTGTCACCTAACTTGCTAATTGTCTCCATTATCATACAGTGTTAATCTACTACTTGTGTATTTTAACTAACTTGTGTAGTTTGGTTTTGAATTTTTGAATCCTCACTACTTGAGAAACCCTAGTTTATTTACGATACTAGATATCAAGTTTTTTAAAATCAGAGCTTGAAGGTTATCTTTGAATTCCAATTGTGTTGATATGACTGAATCTGTAACTGGAGCTTTGTTTCTGTACCCCGTGATGATCCTCTCCAATTCATATAGGAATCGCAATAGCAATAGCAATAGCAG
Source organism: Thamnophis sirtalis (assembly GCF_051295495.1). Taxonomy (NCBI): domain Eukaryota; kingdom Metazoa; phylum Chordata; class Lepidosauria; order Squamata; family Natricidae; genus Thamnophis; species Thamnophis sirtalis. The sequence continues at coordinate 9,123,753 of NW_028261381.1, read as the reverse complement.
TTAGACTTATATACCGCTTCATAGGGCGTTCAGCCCTCTCTAAGCGGTTTACAGAGTCAGCATATCGCCCCCACAGTCTGGGTCCTCATTTCACCCACCTCGGAAGGATGGAAGGCTGAGTCAACCTTGAGCTGGTGAGATTAGAACCGCTGAACTGCAAATAACAGTCAGCTGAAGTGGCCTGCAGTACTGCACCCTAACCACTGCGCCACCTCGGCTCTAGTTTAAAACTTTCTTCTTAAATTAAGTTGTGCCCATTTGTTTTTCTCTTCTCTCCAAATATCTTTCAGTTCTCTAAGCAACACTCTTCTTCAACTCCACACTGAACCCAGCACAGAAATGGGGTTTAAATTTCAGGTGCCATAATGTTTATTTTTCTCAACAATACGTAATAGAAACCCAACTTCAAAGAAAGAAAACTGGCAATTCTTATCCTTAATCCATACAGGGGCACAGTGTTCTGTTGTGGAATAGACCAACTCTAGTGCCAATTACCTGAAGGTGATAGCTGAAGCTCCACATTTTGTTTCATATAATTTCTGGAATATATTGTTCCTAATATTGATTTTTGTGACAGTATTCTCTAGGTGTATCTTATAGGAGAGAGTCTGGTCCAATGTTACTTCAAGGTTCTTTGGATAGGAATAAGTTGTTTAAATAGACCTGCGAAGGTTTATATCAGCGGTGGGTTTCAAAAATTGTTCGAACCTACTCTGTGGGTGTGGCCTCTTTTGAGGGAGTTGCTTGCCACCCATGTGACCGGATGAGAGTGGCTTGCCGCCCATGTGACCGGATATGAAGATGCCGACGACACTTGTCAGAACCACCTTAAATTCCCTCACACACAGCACTGGCATGCATAAGAATATGATGTAAACTTGTTTTTTAAAAGGCATCTTTGGTTTGCGTTAAAACAACTTCAACACACGCAATGTTCTGATTGCACCACAAACGCAGTAGTCATCCTTACCTTTCACAGAGGCACTGAGTTTTATAAATATGAGCATGATAGTGTAGAATAATCATATCCAAGGACCAGTGGTGGGTTTCAAAAATTTTTGGAACCTCTTCTGTAGGTGTGGCCTGCTTTCCGGGTCCACTGGTGGAACCTCTTCTAACCGGTTCGGTAGATTTGACGAACCGGTTCTACCGAATAGGTGCGAACTGGTAGGAACCCACCTCTGGTTTATATGCAAGTTTATTGTTAAGGTGGAATCATATAGTTACCATTTTGCTAGTATTAGGGGTGAGCCTCCAGCCAGTGAAGAATTTCCCCAAGATTTTAAGATTTATGGACAAGAGATTGTCTGCCACCCCCATGTGTTTTTTCTTGAACTGCTATGGCCAAACCATCAGCGTATGATTATGCATTATGTAATCTTGTTCTGAAAGAAGGGTTTTTTTTTGCATCTTCTCAGTCTAGATGGGATCTGTTTTGACATTGATTAGGATTCTGTCAATCTGTTCCTGTGTTACATAGGTCAAGGCAAATTTCGTTTTTCTGAAGCGTTAGATGTCCATATTTAGATAGTACAAAATTGAATATAGCTGTATTTGCCACTCTCTTGAACTGCATGAATTCACTCAGAGAGCAATCATAATTAATGGTTTTAGTCAGATAAGACAACCAATATCTAAATGCTATGGAGAATAAGAACAGATGCCATCACAAGAAACGAAGTTGGATGGAATTTATGGATTCTTCCATTTGGTTGTACTAATGGCCGTTAAAAGTAGAAATAGACTTTGTGGTTAGAAATAAATGGAGAGGATTGGAGATGAGCACCCCACATAATATTAGCTAAGCCATCCATTTTTCTCCTTATATTGAGAACCCAACACTAAGCACAAAAAAGGCTCTAGAAAACAGCTGCAGAATGCAATGTTTCTTCAAATATGTTTCTGGAAGCCATATTATCGTACAACATAGCAATTAAAAACATTTTGGGACACTAATGCTTAAGATAAAATTCAGGAGGAAAATTAGCGTAATGATCTTCTTAGTACTAGCTAAGATCAAACCCAAGCCAAAATAAGATTCTGCCACCGGGAAAGGATGTTCTCCAATATTTAGTTTTCTATGCGTATATTTCAAATTCTTTGCAGTCTGTCTTTCTACCCTTGTTTCCTATTGTGTTCCTCCTTCTCCTTCCTCTGCTTTCCTAATCCTATCACTCTCAGTCTCCTACAACCCTTTCGCTGTTTTTTTTTAAGCACATATTTTTAGCATATTTGTAGATTATGACAGATTATGGCCTTATGGCTACCGATCAGTCCCCGGATACGCTTCAAAGTGCTAGTCGTAACTTATAAAGCCCTTCATGGTATTGGATCTGGGTACTTGAGAGACCGCCTGCTGCCAATTACCTCCCAAGGACCCATTAGATCACACAGGGTTGGCCTCCTCCGGGTTCCGTCTACTAGCCAATGCCATCTGGCTACTACCCGGGGGAGGGCCTTCTCTGTGGCAGCTCCGGCCCTCTGGAACCAACTCCCCGCAGGGATTCGGACCCTCACCTCTCTCCAGGCCTTCCGAAAAGCCGTCAAAACCTGGCTTTGCCGGCAGGCCTGGGGTTGATGAGTTCCCCTCCCCTCTCGACTTGTGTGGTTGTGTGATTCTTGCTTATTTTAATTATCTGTATTCTGTTCTATGTTCCCCTTTCCCCCTTTTGAGTTGTTCGCCGCCCTGAGTCCCTCCCGGAGAAGGGTGGCATACAAATAATAAAATTCAATTCAATTCAATTATGGTTATAGGTATCTGTGGAGGGGATCAAATGATGAAATGTGTCTTGCCGTAAGACATTTCACTTAGATATTTTTATTCAACACCATTAAACAATTATTAAACCATGCTCATTTCACTGTCATTTTTTTTTTACTGTGGTTTGGGCTAGATGCATATGTAACTTCCTCATATGTGGTTTGAATAAAAACTGTCAAGGTTTTGGTGACTTTTTTCTTTTTTCTTTTTGGTCACAACTCCAATATATAAGAAGTCAGCAACCAGAGTTAGGCACATGCTATTTAAAGTAATCTAGATAGTTCAAACTTTCCCATGAACAAAGGAAAAAAGTTGCAGTCCTGTGCATTGTTCAATTGAGTTTCAAATAAAAAAGATGGTGACAATACTATGAAGCTACAATAAAAAAAAAGATTCGGAATTTTACAGTACAAATAAAACCTTTTTGCTTTCTAATTTATTTCTGTTAACAGTTTATACACACCTGTCTATTTAGTTTACCTTATTTAGGGTAATAAGATAAATATCACACAGCTTCTAACCATCAGCTTCTCAGCAAAATAATTTTTCTCTCCAAGTGTTTTTTTTGAATGGTGACTTTTACCCTTAAGGCACAAAGACCAACAGTTCACAGGAATTATACAAGCACAAACTGAGGTAGGAGCATCTCACTCTGCTTTAAAAAGCATGCATTTAATGACTATAAACTTACATTGGAAGATATGCGAGCATTTTCTCACATTTTGTGCCAGGTTATCAGAATCTAATGTTATGCTAGACAAAACTGTACATCAAACAGCAGAATGAAATAGCAAACTATTAATTTAGGAATCATGATGTATACTTTAAAGGCATATAAACTGCAATGGGGTGAAATTACATGGGGGTATTTATACTAAAGCTGTGCTTTGAAAATAATTCAGAATTGCTTAAGAGTGTTCAGGATCTCAGTTATGAGTTTTTCTTGGAAAAAAAAAAGATTCGGCTGTTTTAAGAAGGTGCTGAATTCCTCCTACACTCTCTGAAACACCTCTTCGAAATTTATTCAGAATTTAGTCATTTGTAGCCCAATTGCATTTCATGAGTGGGCAGAGCCGAATCTGATAGTGGGTGGGATGCAGGCTTGCTGTAGGCTATTAATTTCCTGTGTGTGTGTGTGTGTGTGTGTGTGTGTGTGTGTGTGTGTGTATTCCCTTCCCTTCTTTGGTGAATATCTCCTAAGATATATTTAGTTCCTATTTCAAATGGTAAGAATTTTTTGTGGATGTGGATTAAATGAAGATATTGAAGAACTGGGAGATAATTTTTAGTACGATTTAGCAAGATTGTAGAATGGTTTGAGACTTGGAGCTTCTCACTGGATGAAGATTACAAGTTATGAGTTTCAGACTTTCCACCTTTCTTTAAAGGATTTTTAACTACCGTAAGTAGTAGGCCTAAACATTTTATAATGGGAATTGATCATCTATCTCAATTTGTCCCCTCAAATGTTACAGTCACAATATCCACATTGCAACCTGGTATAAGGCTTTGCCTAGGCATATTTGTGGTTGTCATGCCACTGATTCTTGAGTGGATTATTCAATTATTGGATTCAATCGCACTTATTTTGTGTAGAGAAATTGGTTGCTTAACCATCCTTGAAAACATCCATCTTAGTCCTTTCAGCTGGATTTTCTTATGATATTGCTTTGGATGATAGCATTTTCATAGTACTGTGGATCTACAAAAGACATTTCATCAAAAGTCTACTAGAAGATGGATTGGTTTGATATTTGGCAAGAGCACAACTCTTTAAAAATCCAACTATATTAAAAACACAATTTTTGCAGAACGTTGCTTGGATTTTCTTTTTCTTCTTAGACTTCCATGTCTGTCTGAGCTTCAATTATTTGAAGGAGCTTCACTAAGATTATGAGAAATAGCCACATTGGTCTCATAAAAATCTGTATCAATTTAAAAAAAATAGTGATTATTGCAATACTTTTAAAAAGACAACTGTCCAGCTTATTTTTAATGACCAAAATAGGCATAACTTGGCATACTGCGTTCTCCCATTTAAATTTTACAGTGAAACAATATCAGTGTATTTCTGATGGTAAAGCAATTCCAAACGCTGGTTTTGCTTTGAAAATATAATATGCAAATACTTTTGTCCCATATCAATATGTAGTTTTGGATCATATCCCTCAATGAATAAATGAACAAGTATAGTGTTTTGATTCTTTTGTTTAAATTGTGTATTCTTTATTTAATTTTAAGACTTGTGTGGAGAATGGATCAGTTAGTTCATATCTATGCAGAAATACTGAACATTCAAAAGGGTTCACACACATTTTTAAGTATCACTGAATGCAGTTCAAACCATGCCAATGATTTTTGTTCCTCATTTTTAGAATGTAAAAATGATGATCAATCTGCTTTTGAGAAAACGTTGTCCTTAAAACTCACAACTGACAATAATATTCATTCACCTCTTTCCCCTAAATCCACAAACATGTAACTGTCATCAGAAGTTATGCAGAAACATTTTTTCTTCTAATAAGTACCATTCCTCATAAAGCAAAGCCATAATATTTACAGTCTAATCTAAGGGGATTATAATTCCAAAATTTGCAGTAAACAATTATTTCCAAGGAAATCATTATTAGGCAAGTTCTACTTCCAAACATATGTTTATTTCTGTGTCACCTCACACTACCCAGCCAAGCATAGACAGCCCCAATGCTTGCTGTTAGCTGTTAAATCCTTAAACCCTCTCAATTAAGTTTGGATGTATTCTGACTCAGAAATTATCCCAGAATATTGTACCAGGCGTCCTGCTACATATTTATTTATTTTAGAGGCCATTCAACTGATTCCATACATCTTATACTTAACATATAACAATGATAAAACCAAACAAAAAGAAGAATACATAGCCATAAATCATATAAGACAATGAAAACGATGAATAGCAATAGCAATAGCAGTTAGACTTATATACCGCTTCATAGGGCTTTCAGCCCTCTCTAAGCGGTTTACAGAGTCAGCATATCGCCCCCAACAACAATCCGGATCCTCATTTTACCCACCTCGGAAGGATGGAAGGCTGAGTCAACCCTGAGCCGGTGAGATTTGAACAGCCGAACTGCAGAACTGCAGTCAGCTGAAGTAGCCTGCAGTGCTGCATTTAACCACTGCACCACCTTGGCTCAAATGACAATCGCTTGAAACCCATCCTCGCCCCAGGAAGGAAGAAAAGCCAGGTTTTCAAAGATTTTCATAATGTCATCAGAATGGGAATCACTTGGGGATGGTGTTCTAGATGCTGTGGCAGTGATAACTGAGATATGAACACCAGAGATGAGCAAATGCCTGTGTTGCCTAAACAAACTTTTTGCATTGCCATTATGTAAATTCTTACAATTTATTCACTTTTCCACTTCATTTTTCTCTGTAACCTGCTTTCAAATGGAAAGGATCTTTATTTTACCTTTCCGTTTTACCATAAGCTAATTACTTTTTCTATTTTACTAAAAGGCTTAATGCTTCACCTTGAATTTCCTATTACTATAAAATTTCCTAATTTATTTTTGGTCTCTAAAGATATACTGGAATGGTACGAATTAATGCTGACTCAATAGTGAGATTCCAGAGTCACATTTCTGCAAGGTCAGGATAAGAAATAAGGAAAATCTGAAATCTTTCAGACCTGTGTAATGTCAGGGTTATGACACGTAACTGAGACAGGTGTTGCTTTCTCTTTAGCTAAATCTTTGCTTTAACCAGTCATGGTTGACACTTACCTTCCCTACTGGTTCGCAAATGTGCACGCATGGGCTTCCTTCCGCTCATGTGCTTTGCTCAAAAAATGTCCTTAAATAGGATGAGGGCTCACCCGTTAGGGCGGGTGAGCACAGCCACCCATGATTTCCGCTACAGGTTTGGGTGAACCGGTACAAACTGACTGAATACCACCTCTGGTTGACACCGTTAACTGCAAGTATTTACTTGCAGTGTCTTGTGATAGTCTAGAAAAAGTTCAGATTTTCTATGTTATATAGATGGTGCTCCTGATACTGAAGTTCCTTTCCATACCAGAGATGCCATGTGGGTGCACTTGCATACAGAAGCTATTATATGAACCAGTGGTGGGATTCAGCCAGTTCGCACCTATCCGGGAGAACCGGTTGTTGGAAGAAATCTCCTTTTGTTTTTTTCCACTTTACAAGGCTAACCCTGTAAGGAAGGCAGGAAGGAGACATCCTGGTGTTGTTTCTAGCCTAATCTTTATTGCCCTGCTTATAGAAACTGCCTCTCTGGTTAACCCTTATTACATTGTAACAGCTAAGGTGAAGCGCCCATCAAGAGCCGAGGTGGCGCAGTGGTTAAATGCAGCACTGCAGGCTACTTCAGTTAACTGCAGTTCTTCAGCTCGGCTGTTCAAATCTCACCGGCTCAGGGTTGACTCAGCCTTCCATCCTTCCGAGGTGGGTAAAATGAGGACCCGGATTGTTGTTGGGGGCAATATGCTGACTCTGTAAAACCGCTTAGAGAGGGCTGAAAGCCCTATGAAGCGGTATATAAGTCTAACTGCTATTGCTAACTGCTAACGTGAGTGATGTTGAGTTGGCCAAGCCCACCCAGTCACATGACCACCGAGCCCCATCTACCCTGCTGGTCATTAGGGCAGAGAACCGGTTGTTAAATTATTTGAATCCCACCACTGGTATGAACAAATCTGTTGTGATACTGGTGTGGTGTCTCTTGATAAGAGAAGGTTTATTTAACACCTGATATTGCTCTGGTACCTGTAAGAAAGCATATTTTGGCAGCAATTATACTGTTTTTATGTCTTCTCATACAAGCGAATTATACATGACTCCTTAGGAGGGATGCTTGCATTCTCCAAAAACCCCACGCAATATTTTCTACAAGACAAGCCGTTTTAATGTAATTTGAAAGCAATTTGGCACATTTACTTGAATTGGTCAGATACACACTTCCCTTCTTTCCCACTCTTAATTTTGCTTTTTCAGAGGTTTTTTTTTTGCTTGTTTCAATATTGTCGTGTCCTATCTTAGGAAGAAACTTTTTTTTTTTGTCTTGAAGAGATAGTTGTAAATGCAAAAGCATTTCTTTGCAAACCAATAAACCTGGGCCTCCAACTTACCAATGGACTGATGGGATATTTTACTTTTTCTGAAACTATAAAGTTAAAACCACTTGGAATCATTCAGCATTTCTTGAGAAATCTTGCTTTAATCTTTTTGCCTCTGTGACTTTAAACATAATTTCATTATTCTAGGAGAAAGGCTCTTCACAGGATAAAAATAGTCATCTTTCTGTTTGATGGCTCTTCTTAGGAAGCTGAAGTAACTCACCAATCAATATAGACAGGGAGATAAAAACAAATGAGGTTACACTGCCATTGATGGGAAAAAAAAAACATTTTCTACAAGACGGGTCAGGATTTCCTAACTATACAATATCAAATGAAGGAAGTTCTAAATTGTGCATTGAAAACCTAATGTCCCTTCAGTGAAATTCATTAATTTATTAATAATATATCCATATTGCTTATCATTGAAAGAACCTTAAGAGAGGTCAACCATCAGAAGTTATAGTTAAAAACAGTGGGTTAAAACAAATTAAAACATCCATGAAGACATTTTAAAATACAAGACAAAATGCAAATCAAGTTAGCTAGATACATATTAAAGGTCTTACAAAAAATAAATCTGTAGTCTCAATTTAGGGCATTCCCCATAGACCAGTGTTTCTCAACCTTGGCGACTTTAAGTCCTGTGGACTTCAACTCCCAGAATTCCCCAGCCAGCTCTCGCTACAGTAGTACTACAGTAGATAGTTAGCACTGGATGTCCTAATAGCTTTGGAATTATGGCCAAGGTTTTGTCTGTCTCCATGTTTGTCTCTAACACCTAGCTTACCACATAACTATAGCAGTGGTAGTAGTCCAATGTTTTTAGTACCAGTTCTGTGGGCATGGCTTTGTGAGCGTGGCAGGGGATCAGCTGGGAGGCAGTGGGGCCGGGCACAGCCTATTTGCCGGTTCTCCAAACTACTCAAAATTTTCACTGCCAGTTCTCCAGAACTGGCTGAATACCACCTCTGAACTATAAAGGCTGAAAGCCAACAGAACCTCTAAAAAAGTTGGTTTTACTGCTTTTAAAACTTTTGGAAGAAATATCCATCTGGTTCATTCCAAGTGGGAAAAATACACTGGAAACATGGAGGCTAATTGGAAAGATGGTTTATTGATGGACGGGACCACATGGGTTTGAGGTCCTAGGCAGCTGACCACATGGAGTGGAGAGTGAGAGGTATTTATACCCTCTCTTGGGCCTTGCCCATGAGCTTCCTGTTCCTTGGCAAGAAATGTATTCTATTGGCTGTAGTCAGACTCCCATGGGCCATGTGGGGGTCATGTTTGTCTTGAAGTCAAGTTTGGTTGAAGTGTGGTGATGCAATGAAGGGCCTGAGGGCTAATCCTACCTTTGTTCAGATCTTGCTGCTGGGAGTAATGGATTACTAAATCTGCATTTCTCATCCAGTGGTGGGTTTCAAAAATTGTTCAAACCTACTCTGTGGGTGTGGCCTCCTTTGTGGGAGTGGCTTGCTGCCCATGTGACCGGATGGGAGTGGCTTGCTGCCCTTGTGACCGGATATGAAGATGCCGACGACACTTGTCAGAACCACCTTAAATTACCTCACACACAGCACTGGCATGCATAAGAATATGATGTCAACTTGTTTTTTAAAAGGCATCTTTGGTTTGCGTTAAAACAACTTCAACACACGCAATGTTCTGATTGCACCACAAATGCAGTAGTCATCCTTACCTTTCACAGAGGCACTGAGTTTTATAAATATGAGCATGATAGTGTGGAATAATCATATCCAAGGACCAGTGGAGGGTTTCAAAAAAATTTGGGACCTCTTCTGTAGGTGTGGCCTGCTTTCCGGGTCCACTGGTGGAACCTCTTCTAACCGGTTCGGTAGATTTGACGAACCGGTTCTACCAAATAGGTGCGAACTGGTAGGAACCCACCTCTGGCCTCATCTTACTTGGGGGCAGGGAGCTGAGGTTCTGAGTTTCTATCTTTAGAAACATGTTCCTCCTTTAGGGAAATATAATATTCTCCCTTTTTTAATATTTCTCTAAATACTTCATTCTTCTAGGAGGGGTGGGTGCTAACTTTCTACAAAACAGTAACAGAAAAAGAGCAAAACCTTCAAGGAACAAAACACACAAACATACATTATAAAAAAAAAAAAACTAATGAAGTTGTGTGTTGATAATAAGAGTTCAGAGTCGGGTTGCCGGCATGGGGCATGTTTTGGGCCATGGATTCTTCAGTTGCACTCTGCTGTAGGGAAGATAACATTGCTGATGAGCTCAGGACATGAGGTGGCAAAAGAGATGCCTTAGAAGGGAAACTGTCTCACGTCTGACTGACATGGGTAATATTTGAGCCTTCACACTGTTGATTCAAGGGCATAAGGAAAATACTTTGCTGCTGTTATTGTTCATGCGGTGTGCTGTCCAGCAGCCCTTTTAATGCAAACAACCAGCAAAAAATCTGAAAGGCTACTGTGAAGAATGTTTGCAGCCTTTGATGGATAAAACTGCTCACTGGACACTGCCAATGAAGATAACTGAGGCTTCAGACTGTAAAATAACCCGGGATCAACTTGAGTTTGTGAATTCTGAGGAAGCAGGCAGGACTTACAGTAGGATTAGCTGCAATCCCTCTCAACTGGATCACTGCCTTCTTTAAAGGGAAGTGTGACCCCATCCAGAACAGACTGAACCATGTGAAGCTTGGAAAGTACCCTTTGAATTTACCCATTTCGAGCAGAGGCGGTATTCAGCCAGTTCTGACAGGTTATAGAGAACAGGTAGCAGAAAGTTTGAGTAGTTCGGAGAACTGGCAAATAAGCTGGCCGCGCCCCCTGTTGCCTCCCAGCCTCCCAGCTGATCTTCTTTTGGAAAGCAGGTTAGTGGAGTGGGGAGGGAATGGGGATTTTGCAGTAACCTTCCCCCAGGAGTGGGGAGGAAATCGGGATTTTGCAGGATCCTTCCCCCAGGAGTGGGGAGGGAATGGGGATTTTGCAGGATCCTTCTCCTGCCACACCCACAAAGCCACACCCACAGAACTGGTAGTAGATTTTTCTGAATCCCACCATTGATTTTGAGCCCTATGTGTGCTTAATGAGCAAATGTATAAGTACTAAAACGTGCAAAATTAGCAGATTTTTTTTGACATGTATATAACAAGGTGAGGCAGCCTGGCTTAATCCATTGCCTTGGTGATGGTAAATGGAATGTACTCTTTCAAAAAGTTTTGGTATTTGCCATTCCAGCTTGTCAGAAACAAATTACTTATTTAGTTACAAAGAAAGAAAGATTTCCCTGTCCTCAGCCTTTCCCTTTTTATCCATGTCCATGAATCTTGAGAACGGGAGTGTGTTTTTCTTGATCTTTTTACGGCATTTAGAAAATTCCAGGTCTATTTTAGGTGGACCTATATAGGGCTAATAATACAAATTGAGAAGGGCTCTATCTCACATACAGGTAAAACTGTGACTCCCCCCACCCCACCCCCTTTAGTGGGTAATGTGATTTTTCCTTTTGTTTTGTTTTTAGTTAGCACCGTCTTCAACTAATTTTATGCCTGGCTCCTTAGGATTTGCATCTTAGGAACATGTTCTGTTAATTTTCAATAGTTGGAATGCTGGAATTTGATGATATGCTTGGTTGCAATTTTGGGGGTACTACACAGGAGTTGGGGTGCAACCAGCTGCTGGATTATAAATTATTCATTCCTGTTGTTAACACTACTTTGTTAGGTAGGTCTATTAGCTAGCCAAGATAAGGTAGCTACTTCATGGCCAAAAACCAAGAAAGAAAAATGTTTCATTGTATATATTGGGAAGTGTGTGTGTGTGTGTGTGTGTACGTTTGTGTGTACATTTTACACATTTTACTTGAGAGACCGCCTGCTGCCAATTACCTCCAATAGACCGATTAGATCCCACAGATTAGGCCTCCTCCGAATTCCATCCGCCAGCCAATGCCGACTGGCGACTACCTGGAGGAGACCCTTCTCTGTGGCTGCTCCGACCCTCTGGAACGAGCTCCCCGTGGAGATTCGAACCCTCACCACCCTCCAGGCCTTCCGCAAAGCCCTTAAAACCTGGCTGTTCCGACAGGCCTGGGGCTAAAGAGCTGTTGCCCCCCGCCTCGAATGGTATGGTTGTTGTGTGCTTTTAAATTGTGTATTGTTTTGTTCGTCTTTTTATCCCTTATCTGTATCCCCTTCCCTGACTTGGATTGTGAGCCGCCCTGAGTCCCCTTCGGGGAAAAGGGCGGCATATAAGTGCAATAAATTCAATGCAATTCAATTCAACGAGAGCAATCACCCCACTGCACATGAAGTCAGCTGCATTCGGGCATTGTTCAGAAGGGTAGACACCCACTGACTGCCAAAGTGAAGGAGCGGGCACATCTCTATCAGATTTGCAGGCTCAATGGTTATTCTACGGACTTTATCCAACGTTGTATTACACTCAGGGCCTGACAGCCCATTGAGGATGCAAGTGGAACATCTGCGGGGAGGGTGCTCCCATATATATGGGGGGTATCCGAAACTGCCACACGCATCCTTTCAGCACGCGGGGTCAGGGTGGCGCATACACTGGATCAAATTCTGAGAATGAGAGTGATGCGCCCAAAGGAAGCATTACCCAAAGAGGAGGCATCCTCAGTGATTTACGGTATTAACTGCAGTAACTGTGCAAGGACCCAGACTGTGGGGGCGATATGCTGACTCTGTAAACCGCTTAGAGAGGGCTGAAAGCCCTATGAAGCGGTATATAAGTCTAACTGCTATTGCTATTGCTATTGCTAACTATGTAGGAGAAACGGCAAAGACTAGTGTGCATGAACATTAACTGGCTGTCTGGCGCAAAGAACAGCTCTCTCAAATCTGGACACATATGAAGGAGCACAATCATATGTTCAATTTTTAAGAGGCTGAAGTTCAATAGGGATGCCTAATGAAAGATGCTTGGTTTTCCAACAATAACTCCATCAATAGGCAAATCGACCTGCTACCTGCTTACCAAACATCGAGGCATCAGGAAAGATCCTGTAGGATGACTAGAGACCGATTCTATCCAGGAGTAGAGATCGACGGCATCTCATCCCCCATTTGGGCATGCAGATCTGCCCTATGAAGATAAAGCCAGCTCCGATCGAATGCCAAGGAGCCCGGCAGAATTTTCTTGAACCATAATAGATATGAACAACGAGGAACTAGCTGGGCCAGTTACAAGATCACGGGCAAAACAACAAATAAAGCTGGTTGATATATCAGATGTGCCTGTGAGGTGGAAGAAGAAGGGGGATGTGAAGGAGGAAGCTGGAGAGAATGCTGTTAAAGCAACATCGGACAGCTCAGCATTATTCCCTGGGGATGAGCAGTCCAAGCTATGCTCAATAGGGGAGGAAGGAATAGGAACTAAGCCTCCATCGATTAACATGTCTGAAGTAAAAATGACAAAGCTAATTATACGTGGGAGGTGAGTGGATGGGCCTATCATGCGCGCAATGGCCAAATTGATTAATGATGTATAAAGGCAAATATCTCTTCAATGGTAGTTTTACACTGTGATGATATTAGCAGAGGCTAACGAAAGCTAAGTGGGTAATATATTTTTAGTTTCAGAGATTGCAATTTATACATACATACATACATACATACATACATACACACACACACACACACATACATACACACATATATATATATATGTAGGTGTGTGTGTGTGTGTAGGTGTGTTTATGTATGTGTGTACAGACACACACACAGAGAGAGACAGAGAGAGAGAGAGAGAGACAGACAGACAGAGACATTGCGATCTCCGGAACTTAAAATATATTACCCACTTACACACACACACACACACACACACACACACACACACACACACACACACTCCATGTATTTGATCTGTTGTGTATCTAGAACACTTCCTCGGTTCTCAACTTGGTTGGCACTGTGCCATGCCTGTCTTACTCATTAGACTGTAATTACACTGCACAGTTGATCCGCGATATTAGGTTCTAAATTCATTGCTCAATAGCTGTCTGCAATTCAAAGCAAATTACTTACCTGCTATTGAGAAATGAATTGCTCCATGGTAAGTTGCTTTGAAGCAGCCCTGATTATACAAGCAGAGTAGATGACATAATTGGATTGTTATTTCTGAGTGGTCCTTTACCTTAAGCTATGGCATCAATTCTCACACCAGCTTCCAGTCCTTTATTGGCAGTCTTCCTCCTTCTCCCTCTGGTGTGGGTTTCAATCTGTTGAAACTAGAAATTTGGCATGGAATAGCAAAGTTGCTTTCACTTTGCATAAAATGAATAAAATAGCAACAGAGCCAAACATTTATGAGGGCAATTCATAAACCATGAAATGGAAGTATTGGAATAAATTCTACGTCCTTCATATATTCTGTCTTTGCATGGTATTTTTATCCATAGATCTGATTTTTTTTTTAGCAAAACTTCGAAGAGCTGATGATTATTAGATTAAAGGGAAAAAGCCAGATGATATCACCTTATTTTAATGTCACTACAAGTATAGAATTCTGAAATTTTCCTTCCGTATCAGTGCCAGCCTGCTTTTTTTTACAAGTGTGTATGAGTGTATGAATGAATATCAGCGCTGGAAGTGTATACATAAGTTTCTTTCAATTTGCCACGGGGGGGGGGGGGACGACACAAATTAATGGGGATGTTTATGGTTCAAGCATGACTACAGATGTAAATACTCCAGAGGTAGTTGAAACATCCTGAGTAACTGCTCTATTAAGTACCACACAAAACACCTAGGTATAATTTGTAGCCCATAGGATCTACCACACATTGGATAGTAAGCCAATGTTTATTATCTTCCTGTTCTTGGTACTGATCATCTACAAATTCCAGATAATCATTTTTTAATAGCAGAAGGTATTTTGCAAACAGGAGGAAAGGAGCAGTTTATAAAATCTAGCGGTCATTTTCAAAAGCTGATAATATACGGTATCAGTGCTTACTAGGATTGCCTTTGCATGTCTGAATAGATAAGGATACGTCTATATAACTTGAACTAAATTAACCCACACATATTGGCTCAGTCCATATACAACTTCCTATTTGGCTTCCTCAGCCCTGCTGGCTATGATGGCAGCACTAGAAGGAGCAGGGTGGGCTAAACCTTGGTGTTAGTGGTTCCATTCATAATTGATAGAAATACTAGACCTGTACAAGTCTGCTGAAGAGCACTTTATCCCTAGTTTTGCCCTACTGTCCACATGCTTGTATTATTTTCCTGGTAGAAATAACAGTAGCACTTATATACCACTTCACAGTACTTTACAGTCCGCTCTAAGCAATTTACAAGGTCAGCATTTTGCCCCTCACCCATCTGGCTCCTCATTTTACTGACCTCAGAAAGATGGAAGGCTGAATCAACCTTGAGCTAGTCAGGATCGAACTCCTGGAGTGAGGAGTGAGTTAGCCCTGCAGTACAGCATTCTAACCACTGCGCCACCATGGCTCGTAGCACTCAGGTTCAGCAAGAGGAAGAGGGGGAGAAATGCCAGATGTTTGCAACCTAGATAACTAGAAATTCTGGGCTAAAAATATACATTCTTGACAAGCAGCTTATAAATTTGAATTTTCCAGTTCTAAAATGTGTTAATAGTTGCTCCAAACGAATCCAGTATCAAACTCCCCTTTCTGAGATCATCTCTGATCATAGACAAGCCAGCCATTCATTCACAATTGGGAAGGAATATCAAATCATTCACAATTGGGAAGGAATATCAGATCCTCAGCCTCTGCAATTATACAAACTGTTTATGGGAAGTGGTATTCAGCAGGCTCTGACCAGTTCTGGAGAACTAGCAGCAGAAATTTTGAGTAGTTTGGAGAACCGGTAAATACCACCTCTGGCTGGCCCCGCCCCCACCTATTCTCTGCCTCCCAAGTCCCAGCTGATCAGGAGGGAATGGGGATTTTGCAGTAACCTTCACACCTGCCACACCCACCTGCCACACCCACCAAGCCACATCATGCCCACCAAGCCACGCCCACAGAACCTGTAGTAAAAAAAAATTGAATCCCACCACTGGTGTAGACAGACGGAAAAATCTACTTCCCATTCCCCCGTCTTAACAAGGATTGATTATCCTCAGTTGGCACAGAAACCTGACTAGTTAATGCAAAATAAAAATAAAAATTGGGACGGTGGTGAATTGAAAGTTTCAGAGTGACAAAAGATGGTTCAAATCAATCTGCCCCGTCCATGTTTCAGACTGCATTTCCTAACATGCTATTCAGACACCAATTGCATCTGAGTGTGAAAAAATACAGCCTGGGGACACAGGAGTTTGAACAGAAGGTTTCAATCCTTCTGTTGCAAGATCATTATGTTGCACGTTTTAAACCTTTTTATGTAATTCCTTCAATAAAGAGAACAGATTCCTCAGTGCACCCGTAGGGGAGACACATTGAGTCAGAGGCTCCCTCCCTCCCTCCCTCCCTCCCTCCCTCCCTCCCTCCGTCCCTCTTACACGCACACACACTCACTCACATAACTTCTTGATGATAATAAAGCAAATGCTGTGGTTGTAAAGCAAACCTATTATTCACTATGGAGCAGTTTTTGCTAGAAACCAGGAATAAACTCCAATTTCCTGTTGCAAATGTTGGAAGTCATGGTTACGTGATCGCAGGATGCTGCAAATGTCCAAAATATGGTCATGTGACTGTGGGGAGAGGGAAAAACGTTGGAACCTCTAAACAGGATCATAAGCCCCTTTTTGGGGGGTCAGTCATAACTTTGACCAGTTGCTAAGTGACCAGTCGTAAGTCGAGGACTACATGTACTAAAAACCTACTTTTCATCCTACACTTTCCCTTTGCTAGGGGCAAATTTGTGATGTTCATTTTTGTATTTTGCAGTAGACATTGTCTTTCCTCTGTGAAACTGGTGGCTTATAAACGACTGATGATAAGTGAAAATTTACATGTGGTTGTGTAAGAGATTTCATACTTAACATACCAAGCAATCAGCATGGATAATACTCTATTCTTACCACAATAATCCTATCTGATACTTATAGAATGAATATGCTGAAGTGAGAAATAATTTGCGCAAGTGAATTAACTGGATGATTGTCCTAACCAAAGATTTTGCTTTTCTGTTTCACCACTATTGAATCTTTAACAACACTTAACCTGCTTTTTGTTAAAAACGTTATTGTTCCTAGGCCAGGAACAATAAAACCATTGAAGTCACACAAGATTACAAAAGTTAAAGTTATAAACATTATGTGTGACAGTAGCAGCAATAATATATATTTTAAGATTGGTCTGGCCAATTGTGATCTGAATTAAAAAAAATTTTTTTCTCAGGATTTCTTTTTCTGTCTCTCATTGGGAGGACTATATATTATTCCTAAACAACTTGTGTCCAAATAGTTTCAAATATATATTTATCTTTAACAGACAGCAAAATTTCCATCGGAACGCTATCTGGAAAGGTTTGTCCATTTTTTTACAAGCGTTTGTAAAATCATTCAGTCCTGTTTTTAATTTATTTAGCATCACCATTTTTTTCCCATTCATCATAGAGCTGAAATATGTGATTGATCACTCTACTCTTAACCTGGTGTTACTGATGGTAACTTCTGGAATTTCAAAATAACCAATATTATTGATTTCAAATAGAGTAGGTCTTGGTGAATTCTAGTTTTAAAACTAATCTTGAATTTAAAAAAAAAGCTGTTTGAATCAACCTGTGTTTTTAATAATTAATTTTGAATTAAGTTACTTGAGAAAGACAAAATCCAAGTCTCTGGGTGTGTATGAGTAAGTGCTCAGGCGCTTAGCACATACTTTCTTAGTGTACTGTAACTGCTTCTGTGTGTATAGTTAGATGCAGTAGTAAACATGGAGTTAAATTCTCTGTAGTGGAATGACTAATGAAATGGTTAAAGAAGACAGCCGTTTCAAATGTGGAAACCATTGATAATTGTTTTTGTGTTATTAACAACCTAAATATTCATATGGTAATTCTGCATCATTTAATTCAGAAATTTGGGGATGGGCTAAGGGAGTAAGTTGCAAAAAAACTGGAAAGCAAATACAAAGCATTGAGGTTTCCATTGTGAAGTGGTGATGCCCATTGCATTACATTTCCATTACTGAGGTTTATAGCAGATACATGTGTTATTTGTCAAACTTTGGAAATCCAGTTAATGTAGTGGTGTTTTCTCATTCATACTTGAGATTTCAACTCACTAATGTTGATGTTGCTGAGCCAATACATGAACTTTTTTGAGCTGAGAAGTTGTGGGTTTTGTCCTTAGTTTGGTGTTAGTCCCACAAGTGTTTATGCCATGATCATAATGTTTAGCAACTGGTAACAGTTTTGTCAATTTTGATGAATTGCACAGCCTAAATTTTAGATAGATTGCATATTCAGATATAGGTTTTTTTACACTAATTATTTTGTATATTCAACCATATTAGGAACAAAATATTAGAAACTGAACAAATTTAACACATTCAGGAGAACAAAAAGGCCATATTGATTTAGAGCAAATCTTATACCTTTTGAATTTAATTAGCTTGGTTTGTAGCAATAATAGCTCTTTTTTGATTAATCAATTATAGGCATACTAAGACAGGGGTGGGTTCCTGCCAGTTCTAACCTCTTCTATAGAAGAGGTTCAACAAATCTACAGTGCCGTTTAGAACCGGTTCCAACTCCCGCCCCCTGCCTGTCCATACATCATCAAGATGAAGAGCGAGAGGAGGAATTCTGGGAGTTGAAGTCCACAAGTCTTAAAGCTGTCAAGTTTGGACACCCCTGGGTTTTTTTTTCTAAATGGTTAGGGGTGCAAAGGTCTTGTAACTTGACAGCTTTAAGACTTGTGTGCTTCAAATGCCAGAGTTTCTGAGCCACCATTTTGGTTGCTAAGCAAGAGCATTGTTAAGTAAGTTTCATCACATTTTACAAGTTGGCCACTCCCATCTGGTCACATGGCCAGCAAGTCACTCCCACAAAACAGCCCACACCTACAGAAGGAGCTCTAAAAAATTTGAAACCCACCGCTGTACTAAGAGCAGCCTGGGGGCCTAGTGGCGAAGGGCGCTCCTTTCCCACTTGGAAGGTTGAGAGTTCAATTGTAGGTAGTGGCAGATGTTTCTCTCCTAAGGTGCAAAGAAAAAATATCTGTTGTGTACTCCCCGTGGTGTCAGGAAGGGCATCCGGCCAGGAAACACTCAGGTCCATCCAGTCACCCTGATTCTAGCCCAAATTAAGGGATTAGAGGGTTGTAAAAAGGGAGTTTTTAATTATAGTGAATACAGGGGTGACCGTTAGACAAGGAGCCAGCCAGTTTTTCTCTTAAAATATACCTCATTTCAATCTAGAATTAAGAAACAATATTACCATTAAAGCCATTTTGATCCTATCTATCATTGCCACTGATTTATAATATCAGAAGAATAAGAGAGAGGAACTAAATAGCCAGTATTAACCCAGTAATATTGATGTCCTTGGCATGAAATTAAGTAATCAAAAAACAATTCTTTGCTAGGGAATGAGACGAGTCCTGAGCTACCATAAAACTTTTTGCTGGAAGATTTAAGAAAGCTTTTGAGGTTTTCCTTTGGTGTATAGCTTATGCATAAGGGTAGGAAAGCAAAAGGGATCACATTTTAAGATAGGTATACAATGTACTCAATGTGTGGTTTGCATGTGATGCCTGTTAACATGCAAAATGTATGTTCAGATAACTAATTACTTGGCTTTGAACAGGACAAGAGCAGATGTTATTTTGGAGAGTAGAATCTGGAATTTAGCTATTTTGTAGTAGTTTAATGATAGATTAATGTCAGCAATGTTCTTAAGCAATAAAATTATGTCTGAAGCTTATTATTCTTTATCTATAAGTAGAAAGAGCAATGTTACAGAATTGTTGATGTTCAAGGTTGCAGTTTGACAAAATAGCAATGACGAAAAGCAGATTTAAGCTTTAATACTTAGCCCCTGCAGTTCAAATGTTCTGACGTTCATGGGTGAACTACAGCAATTGTTACATATTCTTGTCTGTTTTGTAATATTGTAAATGGGAACAGTGATAAAATATATCTAGAAATCTGTGAAAAATAACCCATAGTCATTTTATGGTACAAAAAACATTTTACAACTTCTAATATTTTGGGACTAAGTTTGGATTCTTTAATTATCCACTCCTCCTCCCTTTTTAATTAATATAATTCATGGGGCAAATGCTCCAATTGAATGACTAAAATAACCCAAAATTCTCGCACCTCTATAAAAATTAATACATGAATGCAGTAAAAAGACCAACTAGAGGTAGGTAAATATAGATCTGGAGACCTTTAATCTTCTGAAAAGAACTTTGTTAGGTGTTTTGATTTTGGTAAAATCATTTTTTGGTAATTTCTGATACCAACTCATCTCATACCTCATGCCTTACATGCTACACATATTCCTTGTTTTATGACTACAACTGGGACCAGAATTTCCATGGCTATGCAAGGCAGTTGTTAAGTGAATCATGCCTCATTCTTTGTCATTTTTGGCCATGTTTTGTTCATATAACAGTTGAGATGTTGCAAAGGTGATAGGTGTGAGGACTAGTTGTAAGTCAATTTTTTTCAGTGTTGTTGTAACTTGACTATAACTAAACAAATTAAGTCAAAGCAAGGTATGAATCTGTGGGCTCTTAAGTTTGTACAGATAGTTTGTATCTTACAAATGAATGGGATTGATTTCAGAGGGATTTCCTTTTGTGGAAATAAACTGGGGGGGGGTCTAAATCGGTGTCTGTCTTTTATATTGAAATCATGTTGTGTTCTTAGAACCAACTGTAAGAGATTAAATCTAATATTTTTCAAAAACAATATTTTTCAATAAGGTCACTTCTCCCCCTCACCCCCTCTTTTTGTTAATACATTGCTTAAAATCAGCAGTAAACAGGCAAGGTTTCTCTTGTGAACCGCAAGGAATTCACGATAGTAGTTATTTGCCTTGACATTTTAACACAAACGGCAAAGCTTGATAAAGGTTGCAATATGCGGGAACAGCAAGCAGATAAGCTGGAATCAGGGCTTCTGTTCATCAGGCATATATGAGAATGACAGTGCTTTTTGGTTCAGTGCCTGTCCTTGAAGATGTACTACTCTCTCGCCTCCTACTGCTTTATCTCTTTCCGCAGGTGGAGTGTGAAGGAAATGAAATGCTGATTGATAATATTCATTTTGTTGTGCATATTTTAGCAGGTTCGTCTGAAATTGCTGTGTCTTTCCCCCCTTGTGTTTGCTGATTGCAAGGATGTATGTTGCAAGTCACTGGCTCATATTTCAGATTGGTCTCAAATGCATTAGGTTTGTTTATTTAAAATATATGTATGGCAGAGGTGGGTTCCTACCAGTTCACACCTATTCAGTAGAACCGGTTCGTCAAATCTACCGAACCGGTTAGAAGAGGTTCCACCAGTGGACCCAGAAAGCAGGCCACACCTACAGAAGAGGTTCCAAAATTTTTTGAAACCCACCACTGGTCCTTGGATATGATTATTCTACACTATCATGCTCATATTTATAAAACTCAGTGCCTCTGGGAAAGGTAAGGATGACTACTGCGTTTGTGGTGCAATCAGAACATTGCGTGTGTTGAAGTTGTTTTAACGCAAACCAAAGATGCCTTTTAAAAAACAAGTTTACATCATATTCTTATGCATGCCAGTGCTGTGTGTGAGGTAATTTAAGATGGTTCTGACAAGTGTCGTCGGCATCTTCATATCCGGTCACATGGGCGGCAAGCCACTCCCATCAGGTCACATGGGCGGCAAGCCACTCCCACAAAGGAGGCCACACCCACAGAGTAGGTTCGAACAATTTTTGAAACCCACCACTGATGTACGGGTGCCTATCTTAGAGCACAACTGGGTAGTTCACAACAACAATATTGTGGGAGGTTGTGGGAGGTTGTTGGGCTCGTCTTTTCAGAACTACCTTACAAATTCTAAGCCTCACTGAAGTAAGTTATAGGTATTGATATTCCAGATTTACCTATCTTGATACTTGGGGCATCAAAGGGGCAGATATGTTAGACTATATATGTTAGGCAGTTATACCACAGCTCATGTTATTTTCCATTCTGCATATTGGGGAAGGCTGATATATAATTATGTAGAGCTATATTAGTCAAGGTTGAGTGGTGTGGGGGCATAGTGGTGAAGATGCTCGCCCCCTTTTCAGAAGGTTGAAAGTTGAATCATAGGCAACGACAGATGTTTCTCTCTTTGCCTTGCCTAGCTTGCTGACGAGCCGTGGAGAGTTTCTGGCCGCTCTTTTACATTGCGGGTGCCATTTTCTTTCCTGCCTTCCCTCCCACAAAGCTGCAGCCATTTTCTGGGCCTTTTTTTTGCATGCCCTTTTTATCTGGCCTTCTTCGCTTGCCTGTCTCCACACAGATCATCGCCCAGTGGTCAGCTGGTCCAGTCCGGGGCTCCAGCTGGGTCACTACTACTCCCCAACCCCTTTTTTTTCTTGATCTTTGTCACCGGGCGCAGCTGGGACTTTTGGCGCTCCCACAGTAATACCCCAGCACAGAGGAGGTAGATTTAATTTCTTGCCCTCCTCTGCATGATCTGCAGACCTCACAATCTACTGGTTCACGGTTCCTTGCTCCGATCACATCTCGGGTGTGGACAACACCCAGGCGGACTGGTTGAGCAGGACCACCATAGACAATGCAGAGTCTATTGGCAATTGAGTCCGGTCCTGTTCCACAAGTTGTCCAGCAGATTCGGCACCCCTGTGGTCAACCTGTTTGCCATCCGCAAGAACACACAGCTTCAACGCTTCTTCTCCCAATTTCACTCGCAGGGGGCAGAGGGGACAGATGCTCTCCACTGCAGGTGGCCTCAGGAATTGTTATACGCCTTCTCACCACTCCCACTTCAGCCTCAAGTCGTCCGCAAAATCTTTGCAGAGAGAGCGGAGGTCAGCTTATCGGTGGCCAGGCTGTGGCGAATACCTCAGTGTCAGATCTCCCTCAGCCAGGGGGCCATTGTCTATCCAGACCCCCAGTAGCTCCAATTGGCCGTCTAGCACTGAGGAAGAGTCCAACCCACCCTGGTTCTTCGTGTCCAGGGATTCGATCTCATCTTGTCAACTTGGACTTTCGACTATTACATCATCACACTTCCAGCCTTCACTGGTTCCAGAACTCGTCCAAATCTGGCGTTGAGCAGCACCAGAAGGCGTGGCGAAGGAAAAAGATTCCCCAGTCCTAGGGCAACCAGACTAATTTAACCCATTGCTTGGACTCTCCCGCAGTGCACAGAAAAGGACCCTTCAGGTAAGCCAATGGTCAATCTATATGGAACTGCCCTTGAACACCATCTGTAAGCTTCAGCTGGTTCCAAATGCAGTGGAACAAGAATTGATGGGCCTGGCTTGTTAAGCTCATGTAACACCTCCACTCCTTGATCTGCATTCAGTTGCTTTCAGGTGCAACGGACTATGCTAATTGTTATCTATAAAGCCCTACATGACACAGGACTTGGTTACTTGGGGAAATGCTTATCTCTCATAGTATCTGCCTGACCACTTTGATCTTGCAGGCTTGGCATATTCTGGATTCCTTTATTTAAACAATGCTATTGTGACAGCGCACATTCTCTGTTGCAGTGCCTGCTCTCTGGAATGAGGTTATTCCTGAGATCTGGCTGGCCTCCCTTCTGCTGCTGTTCGGAAGGACGATAAAGATCTGATTCTTCACACAAAGCCTTCGGTGAGGAAGGTTGAGACACCTCACTTCATTCCATCTGGTTATGACACTTTGTCCTTTATGACCGAGAGAAGCATCTGTCTAAGTAGATTTCCATGTTCTATTCTAACACAATTTGTTAGATTGCTGCTGAAAGCAGATCTCCACAGAGCTCTGAGCACATGGGAAATTTGTTAGTGTGCAGAGTTTGGTCACAATTAAAAAAAACTGTGATTTTAATGCCCAGATTCCTGAAAATGATGTTGGGGCTTTCTCAACAGGGCATCATTCCAACTTGATTTTATAAACTGGAAATGATTCATTTAAACAAATCATTTAAGGAATTATGATCTAGATATTGTAGTGCACATGTTTCTCATTTCCTATGATTAGATAACTGAGTATAAGAAACATTTAATCATAGAATGCAAGCTTCTTCAAGATGATCTAGTCCAGGGGTGTCAAACTTAAGGACCAGGGGCTGGATCCAGCCTGTGGGGTACTTAGATCTGGCCCATGGGTCCGCCTTGGAAACAGCGAAGGACCAGCCTGCAGAGCCTCTGCCAGCGAAAATGGAGCTTGGGAAGGCTGCATGTGACTCTCCCGAGCTCCATTTTCACTAGCAGAGGGTTGCAGGAGGCCGTCGCAGCCAAAAACAGAGATTGGGAGCCCGTTTTCTCTGGCAGAGCGCTTGGGCCTCCACACAGGCGCCCCTGAAATGAGTGATGTTGAGCTGGCCATGTCCACCCTGGCAACGCCCAGCCCAGCCCCCCAAGGTCAAAATTAACCCTGATGCGGCCCTCAATGAAGTCGAGTTTGACACTCCTGATTTAGTCCAATCCTCCTTCTCCTCCCCGCAAATATGGGTATCCGATACTGTAGCATCCCTGAGAGGTAACAATCAAGGCTCTGCTAAAATGCTTCCAATTCGGGAGTCTACACCAGTCTGTTTCATTGTTGGACATCTTTTACCAGTAGAAAATTTTTCAGGCTATACAACAACAGTGACTTTGTAAAGAAAACCCATTGGTCAGTTCTTCCCCATCTTCGTCATGACAGCCCTTCAGTAACTTGAACAGTTATCACATCTCCCTGCAAAACCTTTTTTTCAAACCACAGATATTCAATATTTCCAGCCATACAATTTTCTTTCCATATCCCTTATCATTTTAGTTGCTTTCCTGCGGCCACACTGAACACAAAATGTCCCTTCTAAAACGGGATGACCAAAACTGGGTGCAATATTCAAGATGCAGCAAACATACAAAATTCAGAATAGAAAAGAATTAATCTTGACATCATACTTCTGTTGATATAGCCTAGCAGGATATTTGGACCTTTTTTTGACAGCTACATCACAGAATTGGCTCATGTTCAGCTTTTGATTAACCAAAGTGACTAGATTCTTTTCACATGTCCTGTTGCCCACATACTCTCAGGCCTCTGATTTTTCTGAGCTAAATATGCATATTTATATCTATTCCTATTGAAATTCATCTTGCTGGCTTCTGTCCATTGTTCCAGCTTGACATGATCCTCCTGAACTTTAAAACTATCCTTTAAGTGTTTGCTATTCACCCTCTCTTTGTGTTATCTGTAGATTTAATCATCATATGTACCAACCCATCTGGTTGGTTATTTATAAATATGTCAATAGCACAGTGTGTAGACCAGAACTCATGTTCAGCTCTGCCATCTTCTGTACTATAATCACATCGGAGACTTTGTAAAATGTTTGTCGAATTCAAGGTACATTATGTCTACCACACAGACAACCCAACCAATCATTCTGTTAGGAGATCAGCTTGGTTTGGCATATTATATATTTAGGAAATGCTGGTTAGAGCAAAACAATGCACTATTTCTAAATTAGGAAGATAGAGCCAGCATTTGCCCTTTTCCAATCTTTTGTAAGAGCTGATTCCCAGATTGATAAAATGGTTCAAGAACAAGCTTCCCTGTTATTTCATTGTCAGTTCATAGAAAATCTGTGAAAGAAGGATCCTTCTGTCTGCCCTAATCACGTTAGTAGATTATATTGGTTCACTTCAGTGGTGGGTTTCAAAAGTTGTTCGAACCTACTCTGTGGGTGTGGCCTCCTTTGTGGGAGTGGCCTGCCGCCCATGTGACTGGGTGGGAGTTGCTTGCCGCTCATGTGACCGGATATGAAGATGCCGACGACACTTGTCAGAACCACCTTAAATTACCTCACACACAGCACTGGCATGCATAAGAATAGGATGTCAACTTGTTTTTTAAAAGGCATCTTTGGTTTGCGTTAAAACAACTTCAACACACGCAATGTTCCGATTGCGCCACAAACGCAGTAGTCATCCTTACCTTTCACAGAGGCCCTGAGTTTTATAAATATGAGCATGATAGTACAGAATAATCATATCCAAGGACCAGTGGTGGGTTTCAAAAAAGTTTGGAGCCTCTTCTGTAGGTGTGGCCTGCTTTCCGGGTCCACTGGTGGAACCTCTTCTAACCGGTTCGGTAGATTTGACGAACCGGTTCTACCGAATAGGTGCGAACTGGTAGGAACCCACCTCTGGTTCACTTGCTGAAATTCTTGTATCCATTTATACTATTTTAATTACAGTAGATATAGTTAACTCTGTAGGAATTTTATTTGGAAAACAGAATCCCTTCTGGACTATTGCTCCATTATTTCCTACAGAGAGGAATTTAGAGCTCCATAGGCTTTCAGAGGTTGGTCCTGGAGACTTCAACTCATTCAGGGTAGTCAATGTTTCCCTAGCCATTTCTTTACTTGGCTTGGATTGTCACTTCCTTCTTTTATCAGAAGTTTTGCTCAGGGCTATTTGAACCCAGCTTCCTTTTGAGAAAAGAATGAAGTACTGGGGAAGCCAAGGAACCCTTTTCCTCCCCCCAGTCAACCTGTTACAGTACTAACTAACCAGAGGTGGGTTTCTACCAGTTCGCACCTATTCGGTAGAACCGGTTCGTCAAATCTACCGAACCGGTTAGAAGAGGTTCCACCAGTGGACCCGGAAAGCAGGCCACACCTACAGAAGATGTTCCACCACTGGTCCTTGGATATGATTATTCTACACTATCATGCTCATATTTATAAAACTCAGTGCCTCTGTGAAAGGTAAGGATGACTACTGTGTTTGTGGTGCAATCAGAACATTGCGTGTGTTGAAGTTGCTTTAACGCAAACCAAAGATGCCTTTTAAAAAACAAGTTTACATCATATTCTTATGCATGCCAGTGCTGTGTGTGAGGTAATTTAAGGATGGTTCTGACAAGTGTCGTCGGCATCTTCATATCCGGTCACATGGGCGGCAAGCCACTCCCATCCGGTCACATGGGGCAGTAAGCCACTCCCACAAAGGGGGCCACACCCACAGAGTAGGTTCGAACAATTTTTGAAACCCACCACTGTAACTAACCATCTCCTTCTTTTTTCTACTGACATAAACAGTAGTTCTTCTACAGAACTTGCCTGCAAAACAGTCTAAAGCAGTGTTTCTCAACCTTGGCAACTTGAAGATGTCCGGACTTCAACTCCCAGAATTCCCCAGCCAGCACCTGCCCTCTCTTTCCTTTTTCAGCTCTTCACCCAGGGATTTCCTACGCAGAGGTGGTATTCGCTTGCCTTCCCTACTGGTTTGCAAACGTGACCCCTGCGCATGTGCTCAACCACCTCTGCTCCTATGTATTCATAGTGAAGTAGGTAGCAGAGTTACATGCTGTCCATAGCAGATTGGGGAGGGGGGGGGAATAAACTTCTCTTTATAAATGCTCCAAATGCACTAAAAACACATCCAAATTCACCATTTTACTTTTGAGCATTTATCCTTATATATCCAATAGCAATAAATTTAAGCAGTGATTTTTTTTAGGAGGAGACAGCCTTCTTTTTTTTTTTAATTGAAAATTTTAGGAAAAAAAAACTTTTACAAATATTTACCTCCCTCCCCCTCCCCACCCAAATCCCACCCCACCCCCCAACCTTCCCCCTCCCGACTTCCCAGAACCAATACAGGGTATAAATCTTTAACAAAGATATTCTAAGATAAACTTAAGAAAAAAGTTACTATCATCTTTCATTTGAGCTTTAACTCCTCCTTGCTAGGCTAGCTCTAAACAGATCATATCATTCCTTGTTTCTTCAGTCATAAACTATCTGGAATTTCTTAGTCCCATATTTATTTTGAGTATAGTCAATCCATCTTCTCCACTCCAGTTTATATCTCTCATTGGAATGGTCCTTGAGATATGCTGATATTTTAGTCAACTCTGCTAGGTTTGTTACTTTTAATGTCCATTCTTGAATAGTAGGCAATTCTTCCTTCTTCCAGTATTGCACCACCAACAGTCTTGCTGCAGTTATTAAATGCAAAATCAAGTTAGTCTCTATAACTGTACAATCAATAATTACGCCTAACAAAAATAACTGAGGAGACAGCCTTCTTAAAATCAAGCACTGCTTCTCCTTTGTTAACGCAGTTGTGTAAATGGAATGTGAGTTTTGCTTCACTGTGGTGTAATAAGTTAGATGGTGCAGCTTTCTTTTAGAATGAATCTCCCCTTCTCTAAAGGATATCTTTGGAGCATTATAATAGTGCATAAGATTCACCTCACTGCTTCTTGGTTTCAAGCATTTAAAATGGTATAAATGTTAATAATTCTGGTTATAAGATTATAGGGAGTTTTTTTTTTAAAAAAAACGTGTGCTTCCAGGTTAATGTACTTGATGTATAATGTATTTTAGAATGATATGCCAAATAGAAAATCCAATTTCTGACATGTATAGTATCTATTTTGCTCTGAGGTTTGCAATTATTCTACCACAGTTTCACTAGTTTCTCTGGAGTGAAGCAATAACGGTTTGTCAAATAACTTGTTAAATATGTATGTAGATAATGGTTTCTGCGAGTTTTGTCTTTTCCTTGGATCTAAGGCATAAACCTGCCACAGATTTCCATTTTATTTATTTTGTATATAGCGTTCGTACTGTAGCCATATTTGTTTTGTTTATCTGAACTGTTCTAGTGCCTGAAATAAATAAATAACAATAATTAGATCTGAACATTTATTTTAGTATATTGCATGTCATAAAAAAGAGGACTGAATCCCTTTGTTTTTTTTTAACAGAAATAGTAACTTATGTGGAAAATAAGCTTTAGTGAATAGAATACATCACAACAGCATTAAAGAAGATATATAATCAACATTATAATTAAAGAAAGAAGGATGCGGAAACCAATTCTGTTTCTGTAAGCCCACTTCAACTTCCTTTTGTATATTACACTAAATTCGCTGGAGTCCTGTTAGCTCAATCCTTGATTTTTAATCTTTTCCATTGATTTTATTATTTTCAATATCCATGGATCTTACTACTCTTTTAACTATGTCTCTATAGGCTAACCTGTGCTTTTCAGAAATTAACATACATTGTTTACAGTCAGATTCTTCCTGAGATTTGAGATGCTGTTATGAAGCTTTGAACTCTGGGCAATTTATCAAAACACATAACAGAGCATTTTAGAAACTTTAAAGTTTAAAATCTCCCCAAATCGAATCTAATTTTAAATGTGTTTCTTGGCTATAGTTATGATACATACTATTCTGCTGAATACCTCTTGGTATGCCAAATGCCAAGTGCTGGTTTATCTTCTGTAATAAATAACAGCTTGAAAAGACGGTGCTGACATAAAAATATTCAATAATTAACAAGTTGCAAATGACATCTTCCATCTTCTCAATTTATTCTGCATTTCATTACATAGGTTCTAGGACAGCATAAGGAATGCAAAACTCTTAAGCTATTTAAGACTCCACTCAATGCAAAGAGGATGAGTGTTTATTGGCTGTTCAAAGTTTGCCAATTTATTAACTCAAGTAATTCATTTTAGGTAGGTCGATAGTTTGATAGGTAGGATTTATAGTCTCTTAATGAATGTGTGATTTTCTAAAGGTTCTTAGCAGCTGCCAGTTTTGTTATCTAGAGTAGAAATAATCAAATGGATTAAGTAAACCAATTGTACATTGAGCAGAATTTCTGAACTCCAAGCTTCAGTGGAAACCTGTCAATTAAAGCTTGCTCCTCACCTGGGAACTCTTACAACCTTGTTGACAATACTACAACTTAACTGAAGTTCTACAAGTCAAGCACTATTCATTTTAATGAAAGTTTATAGCTCAATAATTTTTATATTTATGTGGGCGTATTGTGCAAATGTTATAGAATGACCACTGTGGCCTGCCTTTCAACAAAAAAGGGGCAGAACTTAACATTTCTGATAGCAAAAGTATTCTTTTTTTGCTTAGGCCTTCGACTGCATGGGTATTACTCATCTATTCTCTAAGCACCAATGGCCTATTTTATCCAGATGCTCAACAACTTCTCTAACACGATCAGTGGCTTTCGTTGCTAATGACAAGGTCCAGGAGATGGTTGCTATGCGCCTAAACTCCTTTCCTAGTGTTCTTTATTATCTCAAATCCTTTTGGTCTATTTTTTTGTCCTCAGAGAGTTGTGCATCTTTTTGCAAGCTACATTTGCCGACAATTGACTAATCTAGTGTTAACAAATTTGGAATTATGTTCATTACTATAGATGACAATACAGGGGAGGCAAAAATAATACAATAAACACGAATGGGATTGGGAGACGCTGCTGCTTTTAACAACTGTAAACCAGTCTCACAAGTCGGGCTCCCACCTCCATACTACTGTAGTAGTGTCCTTAAATTGTTCAGATATTCTCCACCTTGCTGATTGTCCCCAGCTATAGCTTGGAAGAAAGTGCACTCCTTTCTGAGGGGAAAAAAAAAATTCTAAGATGGTAGTTTTGATAGAAAATTTAGAAGATGCATCTACTCTTAATTTATAAAATTAGGAATTTCACGGTATGTTAAGCTAAAAATGGAGACCAGAGAAAAACATATTACCCATTTTTCACAGCTGCAAGATTTCAAACTATGTTAAAAACTCTGGCTTCATGTGAGTTATTTTTCTATACATGACTGCAAAAATGCGGAATAAGTGCTAAATGGAAGGTGAGGATCTGCCTCATCATCTGAATTATAGTGGTATCTCAATTGTTTTGAAAGTTATCAAATTTGCTGCGACGCATTTTGGTGCAAAATTTTTGTCCCAGTACTCATCATTTCTTCGGTACTCAACACACAAGCTAGAACTTGTTGATGTCGACTGCCTTGTAACTCCCTACATTATCCTTTATGGGAAATATTTGTTTGGTGCACATCATTTTTGATGCTCATTGCACCTCCCAGAATAAATTAATGGTGAGTACTGAGGTAATACTGTATCAGAAATCATATCAGTTTTTTCTGGGGCTTTCATTGATTTGTGACAAACGGCCAAGAAATGCTGAAAAAGAGGATCCCGTGGCTACCTGATTGTTGCACCCAGCAGTGGCGTTGAATAGCTGCAGCACAGTAACATTAAAGTGGCAAAATTTTCCCACGTTTTATTACTTTGAGAGTCCTGGGTCCAAAAGGCATTCCATACATTAGCCCATTTGAGGTATTTTTGTTGAAAAAGCTTTGCACTATGATTCAGTATTTCACCTAAATGAAGGTTAGTGTTCTGACCTCCTCCTCCGTCCAGTAACGAAAGCCGAGACAAGCATAAAATGGAATGTCCTTTAATTAACAAGACCAGAATCTCGGTGGCTGAAAGCCAAATAAACAAATAGATAAGGAGTTTGGCAGCAAGTCCGACAAACCTTGGCACCAATGCAAACAAACTCTGGCAGCAATCCAGCCTGCCAAGTTTGTTTCTCTTTAGTCCCAAACGTTGACTTCTGCAAGAAGGGCATGGCACAAGCAGTCTCTTTTATAGTCTGGGAAAGAAGCTTAATGACCATCAGCTGAGTGTAATTACCTCCTGTAATTACATAGTTGTTCTTGACGCGGAGTAGCCCTTCGATGGTGTGCATCCCAGAACAACTCACAGTTGGATTCTGGATCACTCTCTCTTGTCTTCTCCCCACTGATCAGGCGCCACCTGGTGGCCAATCAGTCTTTCTGTGCCCTGCTTGGAGTCGGAACCCTGTCCAGGGTCCTCCACATCCTCCAAGGCCGACTCATAAGGCCCCTCACTGTCGGAGTCTGGTGGAAGCTCCAATGGCTCCTGCCGGGCCACAACAGGTTAGTATCAGAAACAAATGTTTTAGTAGGTATATAGTGGCAGAAGATAGCTATTCTTAATTAATAGGGAGACCATTGTATATTAATTTGATTGATTAACATGATAAATGCAATTTGTCTGCATCTTGCTGTCTAGTAAAATGCTCTATAACACACAGGTAGTCCTTGACTTACAACAGTTCATTTAGGGATGGTTCGAAGTTACAATGGCATTGAAAAAAGTGACACAACCATTTTTCACACTGTTGTACCATCCCCATGGTCACGTGATCAAAATTCAGACACTTGTCAACTGACTCATATTTGTGCTGGTAGCAGTGTCCCAGGTCATGTGATCACCTTTTGCGACTTTCTGACTCGTGAAGTCAAGGGAAGCCAGATTCATTTAGCAACCATGTTACTAACTTAAGAATTGCAGTGATTTGCTTAATAACTGTGACAAGAAAGGTCGTAAAATGGGGCAAAACTCACTTTAACAATGTCTCATTTAGCAACATAAATTTGGGGCTCAATTGTGGTCATAAGTCTAAGATTACCTGCTTATACTATATTTGACATTTCAGGCTTAAGGTGAAAATAGTTGCCCAGACCAAGTTCCAATGCTGATTTGAGTTAGCAGAATAACTTAGTAAGTGAAGGTAATGATTACAGACCACATGATAGCAATTTCCAACATTGTCTGCTTGCTTCGTACAAGTATAGTCATTGAGAAAGTGTCAAGAACTTGGAAGTCATGGTCATCATGTGAGGTCCTCACTTAATGACCCATGCAGTCCTCATTTAATGGTGGCAACTGGAACTGCTGGAATTGCCTTTGCTAAGCAAATCCTTTCTGCTAATAAAAACCATTTCTGTCCATGCAAGGCCAAACAACTGTATTTTCTACTGATTATTTCAAATCAGTATTTGAAAGTCTACTTTTTTTTGGTAAAAAGTCTTTATAGTCTATTGACTGCAAAATTATATGGCACTCTTTACACACACATCCTTTTTTGGGA
Organism: Thamnophis sirtalis; assembly: GCF_051295495.1. Taxonomy (NCBI): domain Eukaryota; kingdom Metazoa; phylum Chordata; class Lepidosauria; order Squamata; family Natricidae; genus Thamnophis; species Thamnophis sirtalis. The sequence goes on along the minus strand of NW_028261381.1, from coordinate 9,090,986 downwards.
GGCAGAAGTCCAAAGAATTGTCAAAATTGCAGTGTTAATATCAGCAACTGCTGATTTTCAGTTGAGTGATTCCCCCCCCCCCTAATTTATTTCCTTACTTAGTATCATTGCATAAAATAGGTATATAAAATAGGTATATAAAATGCCTCCTACTTTTAATGTGCCGATTCGAGGTTGGAAGAAAAGAACAAGGACCCCCCTCCGTGCGGAGTACAAAACTGGGAATGTTAAGCTTCCCTCCACAGCCCCTACTTGAATGAGGTCGTTGGCCACATCACCTGCAGCTCACGGCCAAAAATTAAGAGAGAGAAAAAAAGCCTTTTCTTCGCCTAGAAGTAAAAAGCACAGTGTGCAGCTGCAAAAGGTTTGCCTGCTGCTGTTGAAATTTGTTTTTCAATTACCTGGCTGGGGTTTCCTTGTTTATTGTTCCCCTGAGATTCTTGCTTGCATGGTTACTCACAATCTACAAAGACTTAGCTTACTTAAAATATACCATCTGAAAGCAGCAAACACATTGTTCACATGTATTTATATCCAATATTGCTTTCAATATTGCAGGATTGGGAATTTTGTGTGTTCTCCCAATGCTAGTATAACCTTAGTATACAATTACCCTATATTTATCAGTTTATTAGTGGTATTCTTGATGTTTGGGGAAATATTTTATGGTTCTGTTCATGTTTCTCATGAGCATTATCTGGCAGATAGTTGCTATGGATAAGAACACATGACCTATTTAAAGCTGTTGTCTCATAATAAAAACATACCTTGATTTACAATGTGTGTGTATATATATATATATATATATATATATATATATATATATATATATGTGTGTGTGTGTGTGTGTGTGTGTGTGTGTGTGTGTGTGTGTGTGTGTGTGTGTGTGTGTGTGTGTGCCTGCCTGCCTGCCTGCCTGCCTGCCTGCCTGCCTGCCTGCCTGCCTGCCTGCTTGCCTCACAACCCTTGGTATGAGCATACTGCTTCCTTTCTCTGTCTATCGGCTCATCACAAGAGACCACTTCATTCCAGACAGAAAGCCATTATTTTTAATGTTGCCTTTTTTGTTACATTTGTGTTGCAAATTGTGCTGATAAATAAATAAAGGGAGACTAGTATAGATTTATTTCAAGCTATTTAGCTCTCATCAGCTAGCCATACCCTTACTGGGATTTGAACCTGGCAGTAGACTTCCTCCCATATCTGGGCATACCAGGGGTTGTGACACTAAATACATACCTATTTCCCTGGCTCAGCTGATAAGGAGTAGGACCTTGTGGCTTAGTGGTTAACACATCTGCCTAAGATGTAATACAGCACAGGTTCTAATCCCATATGTATGTATGTATGTATGTATGTATGTATGTATGTATGTATGTATGTATGTATGTTGCATTTGTGCTGATAAATAAATAAATAAATAAATAAATAAATAAATAAAGGGAGAGTAGTATAGATCTATTTCAAGCTATTTAGCTCTCATCAGCTAGCCATACGAAAATAGCTTGAAATAGATCTATACTAGTCTCCCTTTATTTATTTATTTAACAGCACAAATGCAACACAAATGTAACAAAGGCAACAGTAAAAATAATGGCTTTCTGACGTGATGGTCTCTTGTGACGAGCCGATAGACAGAGAAAAGGAAGCAGTCTGCTTCCTCCCATATTTGGGCATACCAGCGGTTGTGACACTAAATACACACACACACACACACACAGAGAGAGAGAGAGAGAGAGACACACACACACATATATATCTGTTATTCTGCAATTTGTCAATATCACAGTGTAGCCTTTCTTCACTCTTATGTTATTGTTCCCAGTGGTGTGTATTCATACTGTATTTGAGTCTCCTTCTCCTCCCCACAGCCACAATGAACCTTCTGGAATTCTGAGACTTACGGGGGCCCTAAACCTGCTAATATATTGTAGGTTCCTGAAGATCTGCCTAATACCTTATTTTGTGATTTTATGTTTTTCATTATCTTAGTTGGGTTTGTCCGCTGCTGCCGTAGCTTCATTATTGTTTGGTTTTATGTGTACCCAGAGTTGCAATGGTGTTATATGAACGTATAACATGTATTGTACAGTTGGAAGATTTACAAATTGGAGGGCAGAACTGCCAGCATCAGCCACTAAAATACCTAGAAGATATGAGATCCAGGACAGGAAAAGGAACAGAGAAAATAACACTGAATACTGAGTATCTGAATGAGGGAGACCTATATTATTACAAGTCCATATTCAGAGTGTTTCACAATATTATATGTGGTGAAATATATATCACTGAATTTTTCTGACCTAATTCAAAGTGATATTAATACTCTCTTGTTAAATATTACAAGTGATATCTTTGCATTTATATTTTAAGGCGGTTAAACAATGTGAAATATCAATAAACATATATTTTCAACTTCTTTTTCTACCCTTTTGGCAAAGCCCTGATTTTTTTTTTTTAAACATTATGGTTTGTTATATATGGACTTAGGGTTTATTTTTCTAAGGGGCACCCTACCTGAAATGGTTACTGGTGGCTCAATTTTGGGAGTGGGGAGAATGCTTTAAATAAAGTCTGTTTATGAAAATGTTTCTAGTTAAATAAAATGGAATGACTTGAATATCTTTGTTGTAATTTTTCCATGAGAGCAAAAGTACCTAGCACTTTTAGTGGGTTAGTAGCCTTCTTTCCTATCAGTGTTAATTTCATTGCTAGCTGTTTTCTTAAACTTCATTCTGTTAAACAAGGCTTCCTCAAATGGGTGCCTACCAAATATGTGGGTCAGCTCCCAGTATTCCTTGATCTTTGCTGAAAATGCTGGAAATTGATATTTAGAGGGTGTGAAGTTGTCAATTTATACTAATATAAAGTAGTGATAATCCCTAACCATATAACATCTATTTTTCTGATGTGTGGCTTTCATTTTGAATATAATATAGTTGGTTGACTAATGTTAATTGGAAATTCAGTTGCAATATAAATACCGACTGCTAGAAATATGAATAGAGCATAGGAAGTGAAGCTGTGGAATTTAAACACCTGTGCCATTGTTCAGTAGATCCGTGAATAGTTTGGGCATTTCCCTTTAAATACCTGAAACACCCTGAAGCAGTGAAGCACTTCAACGATCCTTGAACAGTTGGCTGAGAGCCACCTTTTATTGGTCTCATGAATCCATCCCTTTTTTAAACATAATATCTGGAGATAAAATAACTGGATGATAAACAATCAAGCGACAGAAAATCTATCTTGGAATGCATATTTTGTATTTGTCCTGGCATGAAAGATGTAACCTGTTTAACCACAGAGGTTTTGAAGAAAATCTCCTAAGACCTTCCCTTACCCCCACAATGCTCAAGCAACAGTTATTAATTGCCGGAGGTTCCATTACGGAGGTGCCGAGGTGGCGCAGTGGTTAGGGTGCAGTACTGTAGGCCACTTCAGCGGACTGTTATCTGCAGTTCAGCGGTTCTAATCTCACCGGCTCAAGGTTGACTCAGCCTTCCATCCTTCTGAGGTGGGTGAAATGAGGACCCAGACTGTGGGGGCGATATGCTAACTCTGTAAACCGCTTAGAGAGGGCTGAAAGCCCTATGAAGCGGTATATAAATCTAACTGCTATTGCGATTATATTGTAAATCTGTACAATCCTACAGAAGAACATGCCATTTTCCTCTAAATAGTGGGGAGAATTCTAGTTGTTGAAGGACGGTTGAGGCATTGCCTTCAGAAAGAAAATTCACATACAGTAGAACCTCTGATCACAAATGTTTCTCACCACAACCAAATTGGGTTCCGACCAAAAACTTCACATTTTTTGTGTGTGGCCAATTCCCCCTTCCGCGCCATTTTTTTTGTAAACACCAAATTTCTAAAATTAGGTTCAGGTCACAACCCAATCGAGTTGCGACCAAAGTTATGGAACAAATTATGGTCATAACCTACTATGTTCTACTTTATATGAGAGCCTGTTTATTTGAGCTTGTGAAAATCAACCCCCCCCAAAAAAAAACCTTAAGAGAAAGCTATTTTAAGGATAGAATTTGGAGTTCTAAGCAGATAATCTTTTGACATATTGCTACAGGAGGAAGATTGGGAAAAATTACCTGTTCAAAAGAGGGAACTTGTCCGTCTTCGTTGCCTGCAGATAGTATTCTCAACAGACTTTTGGTGGAAAAATCTAAAGTAAACTTGGTTCTGGATCATATTATTTCAGACTTTCAAGATCTGCATTTTTGTAATGGTAGAAGGGGGTGTTTCACCATATAGAAATGCCAACTAGTTTGTCATGTGAAACATACCTTGAAGTCTCTTATTCAAAGCATATGCTTTATAATCTAATGAAGGAAAAGGCAATTATTCAGATCTTTCCATTCTAAAGCAGGGGCCATGATCCAGGAATTTTTTTTAAAAAAAAGACATCTAGGTTTTTGGTTTTTTTTTCAAAGGGCCTCCCTGCATCTGCTTGAGATCAGCTTTCAGAATGAGCTGTACCAGTAATGCACAATTCCTTGAGATTTGGAATACATGTGGGGGTCTTTTAGTTTGAAAACATACACTTTGCTACAAGTAAAGTTAATGGGGAAAGCCAGATTTTCTTAATGACTTCATGATTCACTTAATGACTGTAGTGATTTACTTAATAATCATGGCAAAAAATGTCATAAAATAGAGCACAACTCACTTAAATAATGACTTTGCTTAACAATGAAAATTCTGGTCCCATGTAAATTGAGGACTACCTATAAAGAGTCTCTCAGCTCCAGAGGAGGGTTCCTACCAGTTCGCACCTATTCGGTAGAACCGGTTCGTCAAATCTACTGAACCGGTTAGAAGAGGTTCCACCAGTGGACCCGGAAAGCAGGCCACACCTACAGAAGAGGTTCCAACATTTTTTGAACCCCCCCCTGCCCCCCCCACAGAGACAGACAGACTGACACAGAGAGAGAGAAAGAGAAAGAAAGGAAGAAATAAATAAAGAATAAAAGAAAAAGAGTGAGACAGAGATGAAAGAAAAAAAGAAAAAAGGAACAGAGAGACAAAAGGAAGGAAAGAGAGAGAGAGAAAGAAAGAAAGAAAGAAAACACATGGCTGGCAAGCCACTCCCACCAGGTCACATGGCTGGCAAGCCACTCCCACAAAGGAGGCCACACCCACAGAGTAGGTTCCAAAATTTTTTGAAACCCACCACTGCTCAGCTCCAACCTTACTCTTCCAAAACCTGGGGGAAAGGCCAGGTCTTGACGGCTTTCCAAAAAGTTAAGAAGGTTGGGGGCCAGCTGAATTTCAAGGGAAGATTCCACAGACAGGGGCTTTTGTAGAAAAGGCACACTTCCTAAGTCCCACTAGATCCAGAGCTTTAAACTCAAGGCCCAGGGCCCAGATCTGGCCCACGGAGCTGCCCTGGAAACAACGTTGTCTCCTGCAACCCTCCGCCAGTGAAAATGTACCTTGGGAGGGCTGTGAGCGCTCGGGCCACCTACAAGGGCCCCTGACACGAGTGATGTCGAGCTGGCCACACCCACCCTGGACATGCCCCCCCGCCCCCTAGGTCAAACACAACCCGGCCCTCAGTGAAATCGAGTTTGACACCCGTGCACTAGATGGCATCATTTAGGAAAAGGAAAAGATCCGGAGTGTTCTCACTCCATCCAATTAAGTGGAATGGACAGACACCTCAGGGAGAGATGGCTTGCAAATAGCTTAGCTCTGTACCATGTTGAGCTTTAAACGTGATGACTAGAACTATGAATTCCACCCTGAAAGAAAATGGAAGCCATGACAAACCAGGGGTACCCAATACTGCACAAGCTGCCACCTTCTGGAACAGTTGTAACTTCAGGGTACTCTTTAATGATAATTGCATGTGCAGCAGAGGTGGGTTCCTACCAGTTCGCACCTATTCGGTAGAACCGGTTCATCAAATCTACCGAACCGGTTAGAAGAGGTTCTACCAGTGGACCCGGAAAGCAGGCCACACCTACAGAAGAGGCTCCAAAATTTTTTGAAACCCACCACTGGTCCTTGGATATGATTATTCTACACGATTATGCTCATATTTATAAAACTCAGTGCCTCTGTGAAAGGTAAGGATGACTACTGCGTTTGTGGTGCAATCAGAACATTGCGTGTGTTGAAGTTGTTTTAACGCAAACCAAAGATGCCTTTTAAAAAACAAGTTGACATCATATTCTTATGCATGCCAGTGCTGTGTGTGAGGTAATTTAAGGTGGTTCTGACGAGTGTCGTCGGCATCTTCATATCCGGTCACATGGGCGGCAAGCCACTCCCATCCGGTCACATGGGTGGCAAACCACTCCCCAAAAGGAGGCCACACCCACAGAGTAGGTTCGAACAATTTTTGAAACCCACCACTGATGTGCACCATGTTATATTAGTTCAATCACGAAGTGGCAAAAGCTGACTAAAGGAAAATTACCACTAAAAAGAAAACCGTAGCTACTTCTGAGTTATGAAAGTGAGGCAATTTTGGCTATTCAGCCATTTAAATTGTATAGTTTATACGATTAGTGGAAAATAATTATTTGTCTTCCTCTGTGTAATAAAGTGAGGGTTTTTTTTTGCTTATGCTTCTCCTGTAAGCATGATTTATTCTTAACCTTGTTGCTCCCTGAGTAATTCTTCATTCTGTCAGAAAAAAAAGAACTAAAATGCGACTATAAGCATGTAAATTGGCCATCACCCATAATTCTTTTTTTTAGTAAATGTCTGTCTTGTTTTCCACCTTCCCCTCAGTGATAAATTTCTCAACAATCCTGCAGTTCTGAAAAGAACTGGGTATCTCATTAATTTATTTTTCAAGTTGAGGTTTTGATGGTGGCATTAATCATGACATGGCTTTGTGTGAGAAGAGATAGTAAATGCGTACATGACAATAAGTTAACCTTTCTCAACCTGATGTCATTCAGATAACTGCAACTTCCCGAATACCAACCAGCATGCTTAAAAGTATTGGGGTTGAGTTTCTGAAAGTTGCAGTTTTATCTGTTTGGATTGTATCAGGTTGGAAAAGGCCAAATTCATAGCAGAATTGTTGCAGTTTCATTCAGAGTAAAATTTAATGTCAATATGCAAACTATTTTGCTAAATGCAAACTTCATGATTGAATAGTACTGGCTATCTGCATTTAGTAGAAAGATAGTGTAACTTACACCATAAGTGCATAGCTGTATTAGAAAGATATCCAACAAAGGACACCAGCTTTTAATTATTTAAGCCGGAGTTCCCCAACCATTCCAGCTTTGAAGACAGGGGTGAGGGGGGGGGGATGGTTTGTCTGCAACTTGCACATGCACTTGCCCACCCCTTCTGTGGCCCGGTTCTAAATGGCTCATAGCCCCCTGATTTAAGCAATTCAAGGCTGATGTTGCACTGTTCTAATATATGCCCTTCTGGTCAATGTGGTGCTAAGAAGTGAAAGTAGTTTTGTAAATCAGCTGCAACTAGCCTTAGCCTTAATTGTCTTCACAAATTTCTTAAGGAAAATTTGTAACTTGTAAGTGGGACTGATATCCAATACTTTGATGTATATAATGTATTAATGTATTTCTGCTGCTTCCAGTCACAGCTTTGGCCCATCCATTTGAAATGGAATTGCTCTTAACAGATAAACTGGGATTCTTTCTAACCAAGTTTGAGTAGATTGGGGGATCAAGCAAAGGAAAAAATTCACCAGTGGGACAGAGGAACAGAGAGACTCAGGATCTGTGGATTATGCAGGGAATGCATGTGGTTTGAATTAATTGTGATGAAAGAAACCATCAACAAGTATTGCATTTTTCTTCTCTATTAATATAGCCGAAATATTATAAAGCAAACAAACAAATTAGGTGGTATTAGGAGAATATCTGAATTTTAAAGAAATGAGCAATTGACTATGGAGCCGAGGTGGCGCAGTGGTTAAATGCAGCATTGCAGGCTACTTTAGCTGACTGCAGTTCTGCAATTTGGCTGTTCAAATCTCTCACTGGCTCAGGGTTGACTCAGCCTTCCATCATTCCGAGGTGGGTGAAATGAGGACCCAGACTGTGGGGGCGATATGCTGACTCTGTAAACCGCTTAGAGAGGGCTGAAAGCCCTATGAAGCGGTATATAAGTCTAACTGCTATTGCTATTGACTAAATAAAACCTTAGTAACCCTTCCTTGCGATACCTCTCTGGATTCCTTTTAATACCATTTAGCCATTTTAAAAAATGGCCCCCAAGGTCCATGAGGTAATGAAACAGGCGGTATTTTTCAGTTGCAGCCCATGTATTATGGGTCAGCTTCTCTCCAGAAATCACATTGGTGCCATCATTGTTGACCTTCCAGAAACCATAGAAGACACAGCTATTCTATGCAAAACTACTTTGGGTAAGTGATATGTACTCTTTTAAAAGAACATATCAGAGATCATGGTTTGTTCTTAGCTTGTAATTTCTGTCTAATTTTGAAAAGGCAAACAAAAAGTCTTGATAGCAATAGCACTTAGACTTATATACCACTTCACAGTGCTTTACACCCCTCTCTAAGTGGTTTGCAGAGTCAGTCTATTGCCCCCAACAATCTGGATCCTCACTTTACCGATCTTGGAAGGATGGAAAGATGAGTCAACCTTCAGCCGTTGAGACACAAACACCCGAACTGCAGGCAGCCGGCAGTCAGCAGAATTAGCCTGCAGTACTGATTTTTAACCACTGACCCACTACGGCTCTGGTTGGTTGATAAGCAAATCAATTAATTATTTACCTAATTATTCCTCTGGGAGAAATAAGTAAAAAATCAGGTTTCTTGAGATATTTAAACAAAACAATCATTTTAAAACTTACGTAGTCAACATCAAATGTACTTGTTTTTTCCCCCTAAATGTTCTCTGGGTAAGTCTTTCTCTAAATTCTAACATTGTTCTCTTGCTATTTTTAAAATTAAACTACATTCTATAGCACACTTAACTACAACATTTAAGAAATTCACACTTGTAAAACGACCGCATGATATAGTGGAGGTGGTGCTGTGAAATACTCCGAAAACAACAAAGTTAGCCAAGTTATGTGACTCTTTAAGATTGAAAAACAAATCATTAAAAAATTTATCAATGGAACAGCTGCTACTTGTTAGGCACATAATAAATATTGGCTAGGATCCAAAAAAAAAAACATATTATTGATTTTATGCATTAGAAGATTTCTGCACAGTGCATTTTGAATGAAGCATTATAAGGAACTATTTTGAGAAGATTCTAAAAGATAATATAAGGTATGTATGACAGATCTGAAGGCGATGTTGGTGTGAAAATAAATCAAATGCCCTAATTTTCTGTGTCTAAGCTACTGTTTTGGATCTACGTTAGTACTTGCTCTATTATTTTAAGTGGTTTAAAAGCAATTTTAAAAACCCTGAAATGCACCAGTAGGTAGCATCTTCTAAATGCCTTTGAACCTTATATATCTAAACAAGTTACTGATTATAGAAACGAGGGATATATACTTAATAGGAATTACCTCTCTACTAATGTAATAAATATGGCATAATGTGGAAAGATAATAAAAAAACCAGAGTGATTCACTTCTTCTTTATCTCAGTCTTCTCCAACAGAGAGTACATGTATTCATCAGGCTATTGGAATTAAGGGATTCGAGAATTAAGGCCTGGGCTTAAAGTTAGGCACTGATAATACATTATTTATGGCGAACCTATGGCACGTGTGCCGTAAGTGGCACACAGAGCCATCTCTCCAGGCATGCCAGCCGTTGCCTGTTGCCTGTTGCTCTTTTGGGTTCCCGCGCGCACATGCACGCCAACCAGCTGGTCTTCGCATGCAGTCCACACATGTGTGCCACGAAGCTGAGCTTCCGGCTTCCGGTGCGGGCATGCGCACCGGTCAGCTGGTCTTTGCGCGCATGCACACCAGAAACCAGAAGATTAGGTGACCTGTGCACATTCACACGCTGGAAACCGGAAGCTCAGCTTCCTGGTGCATACATACGTGCTGGGGAACTGCTCTTCTGTTTTTTTGCACTCCTGCGTGTGAGCCCCAGGGTGGTGCTCTTCCGGTTTCTGGCATCCTGGTGGGCACGCACTCCCGTTTTGACATTCAGTGCTGAAAATGTTCGCCAACACTGATTTAGAACATGGGTGTCCAATTTTTTGACCAGCCTGGGCCACCCTTGAGTAACAAGGAATTGTCTTGGGTGGCATATAATATATGTAATATAGTTAATATATTATTAACTATAATATATTTAACTATAATTATATTTAGCATTATAATTATAATGTTAAAAGTTTATGATCTTGATTATTAGCTTTCCAGGGCTGTATGTGAACTGCAGGATGGACACACTTGATTTAGCAAATATATAAATTATTTATTTAACTATTTAACTTCATTAATGAAGTTTATGAAATGCATTCTAGGGTACTGAAGGAACTTGCAGATGAGCTAGATGAACCTTTATATGTATTCTCTTCGAAAAATCCCAGAGTGCCAGGTGAATGGAAGGAGGCAAACATTGTCCCTGTTTTCAAAAACTCTGGAGTGGAAAATGAATATCCAGAACCTGTTTGGCTAAAAACATCTTGATTTTTGAGTAGATAATAAAGCAGTTTGTAAAGTAGGGTAGTAAGTATTAGAAGCCAACATAGATTTGACAATAAAAGTTTTGTCAGACCAATCTGCTCATATTTTGTGATTGGGTATCTTTAGTAGACTGCCTGGAATCCTTTATATTAAATATTAACCAACATTATATAAAACACACCGTGACATTATAATTAGAAAGTTAGTGAAATATAGGCTATGTGAGAATAAATGGCTTATAATATTTTCATACTCAAAGGACTCCATGATTCTTCATCAAATCTATGTTCAACATCAATTGCATATTACATAATACCCAATGAGGTATTAAATAATATCTAAACATGGTTTATACTTACATTATGTACTCTTCAATAATTTTATTGATGGATCACGAAAAAGTGATGAATAACCACTTATCAAATCTCAGCATAACACAAAATTGATTGGAGACTTTAAAGACAGAATTAAAATTCAAGATAGTCTTGGTAAGTTACAGAAATGGGCTAAACACAAGAAAAATAGAGATAATTTATCAATAACACCCATGAGAAAAATCTTGAAATAGATGATTTTAAACTGAACTGACAAAGGTAACTTTAAAAATGAATTGAAAAAAAGCTTAACTTGACTGATTCACAAACATAATAAACTAAGATAAACAAAAATGATTCATCTATGACTACCTTTCCTCTCTTCTTATCTGGTCCCTATACACATGTCCTGCTGATGCCAGTAAAATAGGTTTATAATTTATTAAATTACATGCATTTGGTTTTGTTGGTTTTTCAGGTCAAATTTTCCTGCTGTGATGTGCTCAACATTTACGTGATTTCTTTTAATATGGATTTTATATAGCTCTGTGTGTATGTGTGTGCATGTGGGGGTGTGTGGGAATATATAAATAAAACTGGACATTATCATCCCCTTTTATTTTTCAACCCAACTTGATACCTTGATGGGAATTATGTAATCAGGATCAGATTTGTATTTAATTTGTATTTAATAGATTTATAGGCCGCCCAATCCTGGAGGACTCTCCAGGATTGGAGAATTCTCTTCGCTGCCAGAAGAGAAAAAAATATGAAGAATTCTTGTGGTACTTTTTTTCGGAAGAAACATTTGGGCAGCATCTTGAAAAGTTGGTGACAGTGCTATACTCACCATTTTTTCTCTTCCTTCCTCCCTGAACATGAACAAGGTATATAGCATATGCAGTCCATCCTGTACTTCATAACCAGTGGTGGGATTCAATTTTTTTTACTAACGGTTCTGTGGGTGTGGCTTGGTGGGTGTGGCATGGCTTGGTGGGTGTAGCAGAGGAAGGATACTGTAAAATCTCCATTCCCTCCCCACTCCAGGGGAAGGTTACTGCAAAATCCCCATTTCCTCCCGATCAGCTGGGACTCGGGAGGCAGAGAATAGATGGAGGCGGGACCAGCCAGAGGTGGCATTTACCCGTTCTCCGAACTACTCACAATTTCCAGAACCGGTCAGAACCAGCTGAATGCCACCTCTGTTTGTTCATATCATTCAGTATGCACAAACTTGTAGCTGTACTAGCAGATGGCTGGAACCAGGGGAGCTTTTGCCCAGGTTCGCCTGGTGCACCAGTTGCGACCCTATCTGGACCGGGAGGCACTCCAAATGGTCACTCATGCCCTCGTCACCTCAAGACTCGACTACTGTAACACGCTCTACATGGGGCTGCCCTTGAAAAGTGTTCGGAGACTACAATTGGTCCAGAATGCAGCCGCGCGAGTGATACTGGGTGTACCTAGATACACCCATGTTACACCTATCCTCCGTGAGCTGCACTGGCTCCCTATTGGTCTCCGAACACCCTTCAAGGTGCTGGTTATTACCTTTAAAGCCCTACATGGCCTAGGACCTGGATATCTCCGTGACCGCCTCCTGCAACATACCTCCCAGCGCCCAATAAGATCGCACAGGGTGGGCCTTCTCCGGGTGCCGTCGACTACACAATGTCATCTGGCGGCTCCTCGGGGGAGAGCCTTCTCTGTAGCTGCCCCGGCCCTATGGAACGATCTACCCCCTGAGATCCGGACCCTTCCTACTCTCTCGGCCTTCTGAAAGTCTGTTAAGACCTGGCTCTTCCGGCAGGCCTGGGGCTGCTGATCTCTGATTGAGCTTCAGCCCCATTAAGATCGAGTGCATGGTGTGTCTTTTTTAATCCGCTTTGTTTTGTATTTTTAAAATTCTTTTAATATTTTTTTAACTGTTTTATGTAAGCCGCCCGGAGTCCTTCGGGATTGGGCGGCATACAAATCCATTAAAAATTGAAAATAAAATTGAAATTGAAAAAAGCTGGGTGCTTTCTCAACTTTATTCTTAAGAGGCATTTTTAAACAATATTTCCTCTTCTTTCTATAACCTCAGAAATGAGACAGGCAAAGAAAAAAATAATGCTGAAATTTGGAAGAGAAAAACAGACAGCTATCATTGTATTGCAAGCCTCATGAACTAGGCTCAGATACTTTTGGGCCACTGCAGTTTTAGAACTTCATAAAAACATACTGCTTCTTCTCCTTGCTCTGGGGCCGAAAGCGGTATATTCTCATAATGTAGAGTTCAGAAGTCATATAAAGTGAAGCCTCATGCTGTAGTGTCCCTTGCCCAAATCTCCATAATTTGAATATGTCTGTGATGTGTAGTTTTTTTTATTTTTGAAGCATGTGAGTCACAAGGAATCCCATCCAAGTTTTGCCTCTTGGCATCCGTTATAATCGTGCGGATGGTTGGTGTTTTTCAGAGATGCAAATAAATAGCAGTCATCATTTTCTAGGGCATTGCTAATTGATTTTATAATGCTCGTAGTAAAAGGAGTAGTTGTTGATAACATTAGTATTATTGCTATTTATAGGCTGAATGCCAAGTTGCCCGTAAAAAAAGTCTTGATTCCTTTAAGTTGAAATGAGTATTTTGCTTTAAATGACGCTGTCACTTTTGAATCTTCCTGCCGTGCTCTTGGCAGGCTGAATGCTCTTTCTTGGGCAGATTATGTGTGAATTTAGTTGTTCAGGTTTTTCTCCTATTCTTTTCCCCCTCTTGCTAACAGGCATTGTGAAGAAAAGTACTGAGTTGTGCTTCCTGTGGTTAATACAAACTATTATTGGCATGAAGCATTTTTTCCTGACCTCATTAATCAGGAAAAGAGAGGGGGGGGGGAAGAGAAAAGAATAAAGAAGCGTAAACAGTGTGCTAAATTGGGTCTGAGAATTGGATGCTCTTCATTAGTTGGAAAGGTGCTGTGCATACATGCTGATGTTATTGCCAAATAGGCAATTTATAGTACTGTTAACATGTTTAATGGATAATTATTCTTCCCTTATTTCAAGAGGGCTGTTTGCTTCTCTGTCTCTCCCCCTACTCCCCAAGGCCGTTATCCTTTTAGTAAGTGAATCATAATAATACCCATTACTGTTGGCAGAATAATTTTGGGCTTTAGACTTGGAATTAATCCATAGTTTGGGTTAGGTTTGTAGTATAGAGATACACTGCCTCAGAACGGAGGTGTAAATCTCTCTCTCCTCAGATATTCATCTACAACCCTCATTATCTTCAAACAGCATGGCTAGATATAAACGGGCATTTCTTTCTTTCTTTTTTCCCCCCAATTTTTTATTTTATCAATTTCATATATACATTCACAATTATATGATCTCATAACTGTTATTAATAATATGTATTTATAACAATTTTTCCCTACAGTTGACAATATACTTGAAAATTGCTTTCTTACCATCCCATAGATCCATCTTATCTTACAACGGTCCTACTTCTTCTTCCCTCCCTCCCTCTTTCCTTCCCTCGTTTCTTCTCTCCTACTCTCCTTCCTTCCTTCCTTCCCTCCCTCCTTCTCCCTTCCCTTCCTCCTTTCTCCTCTCCTTCTCTCCTTCCCTCCTTCCTTCCTTCCTTCCCTCCTTCCCTTCTTCCTTCCTTCCTTCCCTCCTTCCTTCTCTCCTTCTCTCCTTCCTTTCCCCCTTCCTTTCCTCCTTCCTTCCCCCTTCCTTCTCTCCTACATTCCCTCCTTCCTTCCCTCCTTTCTTCTCTCCTTCTCTCCTTCCTTCCCTCCTTCCTTCCCTCCTTTTCTCCTTCTCTCCTTCCTTCCCTCCTTCCTTCCCTCCTTGCTTCCCTCCCTCCTTCCCTCCCTCCTTCCTTCCCCCTTTCTTCTCTTCTCTCCTTTCTTCCTTCCTCCTCTCCTTTCCCTTCTCTCCTTCCCCTTCCTCCCCTTTACCCTTCCCCTCTTCTTCCCCTTCCTCCCCTCTTTCCTACTCTTACATTCCCTCCCATTCTTCCTCTGCCTTTCCCTTTCTCCTATTCCTCTCCTTTCTCCTCTCCTTCTTATCTTTCCTTCTACTCCTCCCTCCATCCACTCTATCCGATAAACGGGCATTTCTTTGCTGTAGTTTGGAAATACATTCTGTAAAATGGGGCCAAGTCAGAGAAAGCCTGGTGTTTTTTTTTTTAAGTATAAAGTCCCAGGAAGAAAGTAACAGCAGCTCACCTTGGTATTGTTGCCAAAACCAACCAGTATCGTTGGGAGAATCACCAGGAATTGAGCTCCAGTGATAAAAGGTGCTTTACATTAGCAGTAGCCACTATAATGACATGACAATGACAAGCAGGTGGGACTGAAGTTTATTTGATGAGAATTTTTACTGAGTATTCTCAAGACTATTCTGAAAGATTAAAAGATTAAAAGATGTTTATTACAAGAATGAATTAAGTATACAGAACTTCTTGGAAATCCTGCACTGGTCTTTTATCTGGTACAGAAGGACACTTGGTCCACGGAGTGAGCTATTTTCTGTTTCTAAAAGCTGAAATTTTAGAACAAACTGAAATTAATATAAAGGGTGCCTATGTATAAATTAGGACTTAAAATATTATGTTTTAGCGTTTGAGTACATGACCTCCCTTGAGTAGAAGAGAGGCTTGATAGAACTGAAGCAGCTGATCCTTGAAGATGACATCAAGAAAATTGAAAAACTTTCCCCTTTTTATGGGGTGGGTCTCTTTGGATTTAACAATGTTCCTGTGCAAATTTATTTGTTTTTACTTATTAAACTTGTATGCTGCCTGATTCTCAGAAACTATGTTCCTATCTACTGTAGGATATAAAATCGATATTTTAATGATGTAGTAGTAGTAGTAGTAGTAGTAGTTGTTAGTAGTAGTAGTAGTAGTAGTAGTAGTAGTAGTAGTTATTATACAATTGTATCACAGCGGCCAGTTGTTTTGCCGGATTTGGCATTGGTTACTAGTCGGGCCCCACCCAGAAGCCTAGGACGTCGTAATGTATTTTCGAAATATGCGTGCAGATCCAAGCAGTGCGGCTTTTTGCATTTGACTGATGGTGATTTTGTCAATTTTTAACTGTTTTAAATGTAATTCCAGTGCTTTTGGAATAGCACCCAGTGTGCCAATTACCACTGGAATTACCACGGGTAATTGTTGTTGTTGTTATTATTATTATTGCATGGTTAATCTTTGGTGAGATTCACAGACTTTGGGGCTGGTTGGTAGCTCAACAGCTTGAGTCCTAACCAAGGACCTAGGAACTGTTAAGGTAACATCGGAGGATATAAGCTGTTCCAAGTAGGGTGGTTTTTTTGTAGAATCAGAATGTTCAAGTCTGATAAATTTAAAATTTCCAAATAGCGAGGTAGCCCTTTAGGTATTGCTCCAAGGGCTCCAATTACAATTGGGACAACACACGATTTCTTTTTCCACAGTCTCTCAACTTCAATTTGCAAGTCCCGATACTTTGTGATTTTTTCTTGCTGTTTATCTTCAATTCGTGCATCTCCAGGTAGTGCAATGTCAATGAACCATATTTTTTTTCTTTTCAACTATTGTTATGTCAGGTGTGTTGTGGACCAAGTGCCTGTCAGTCTGGATTCTGAAGTCCCACAAGATCTTGACTTTCTCATTCTCTAAAACCTTCTCAACCTGATGGTTCCAGTGATTTTTGCTGTACTCAAACCAAACTTTTGTTGTTGTTGTTGTTGTTATCATCACAACAACAGAATTGTATCAAGCGGCCAGTTGTTTTGCCGGATTTGGCATTGATTACTAGTCAAAATAGTAATAGTCCCAGGGGTCTAGGACGTCGTAACGTATTTTCGTAATATGCGTGCAGATCCAAGCAGTGCGGCTTTTTGGTGATTTTGTCAATTTTTAACTGTTTTAAATGTAATTCCAGTGCTTTTGGAATAGCACCCCGTGTACCGATTACAACTGGAATTACCACTCCTGGTTTGTGCCATAGTCGTTGAATTTCGATTTTTAAGTCCTGGTATTTTGTGATTTTTTTCACATTCCTTCTCGTCGACCCTGCTATCACCTGGTATTGCAATGTCTATGGTTGTTGTTGTTGTTATTATTATTATTATTTTGTCTTGTTAAACAGACTAAATGAATACCCCTTGTAATTTACAGTCATGGTAGTTCAGAGCAGAATATTCTTCCAACAAGTCATTTATGAAGTTTAAAAAGGTTGCAAACTTTTCCTTAACCACTGTTTAACATGCAATAGAATAAATTACTATTCTATTCACAGATTTTATATCTTTTTTATGTATTCAGTCTTAATGTTTAGTTAACTGTAAGCATTTATCTTTTATGTCTTTGATAGTAAAACAGATACTCTGATTGGTCTCCAGTTGCTACTAAAGATGGCAATTTTACATTTTAAAAAATCTTGGCACCTCCAGCTTAATATACTTTCCCAGAAAGGGATTATCCTTTTATCACCGTCTGGAAAAGATGTTTATTCTAGGCATGTGCAGAGATTTTCCTCCTTTTGGAAAGATTTTAATTTCAAAAACCACAATCATAAGCACAATGACTCCTGTATGATATTATTTAAAATATATTCGCATTTAACGCACTTGCTAATGCAAAGCATTGCTGAATATCAACAAAGGTTTGCATATGCATGAGAGAAAATTAGAGAGACCTGGTGCAATTTTGTGTAACTGGAATAGATATTTTTAATGATAGAGTGTCATTGATATATTTATATATTTGCGAGGGTTGTTTTTTAGATCTTTAGTGATGATATGTGCATATTTATACTTGAAGAAGAAAAAGAGCAGAAGTTGCTGAATTTACGGAATCTGGAAGAAAGGAAAATGATTTTGATCTGGTTCTTGGATAAAACCAAAACAAACAGAAAAGTATATTCATGTTGACATCATTAATAACCTCATTCTCATGCCTGAATACAGCTTGACAATGTTTTTAGTGAAATGTAGGCAAACTGTGAAGGAAGATTATATTTTTAAGGTTGAAAAAAGTGAAAGAAAAGAAAAAAAAAATCAACAGAGACACAAATGTGACTATGTTCCTATCTCCTGTAGGATGTAAAATCAATCTCATGTGTATTTTGGTGATGCATTTTAGTGCAGTGCAGTTTGGGAAAACGAGACAAAGAAAGTTACAGATTTTTAGATAACAGAAATGATCCATCAACTTTTACATCTTTATTTCTGTGGGTTTGTCCCAGTGAAAGAAGCATTTCTATGAGCATCTGCCAAGATCCTTTTATCATAAAGCTGATTAATTGTCCCACATTTTACTTGTCTCAATGAAAAATTAATTCAGTTCATTTACAGTAATTCACCAGTGCTGTCAATACAGATAGAAACGTAAAAGAATAAAACAGATCCAACAGATCCTTAACTGCCTCTTATACAACTTTTGAATGAGAGTAATACTATAAATGGGTAATAAATGTCCTATTCTTTTTGTCCAGGAACAATAGGAAAACTGCCTTTAGGTCTTTATAATATAAAAATTGCAATGCACTAGAACAGGGATCACATTTCCTGCTATTTTCACAACCGAAGGGTAATGAACCTCTGTATACAGAATTGTTTTGAATCTTCCTCCTTTTGTAGCAGAAAGTGAGACATCATACTGGATGACATTAAATGCCCTCTGATATTATGTATTGCTTAAAAATTGGAATAATCTGCTAAATTGGAGTGAAATGCTTACCTCCAGGCTCCAGGGTATTTTAAAGTTATCCTCATCTCGTCACAAGAGACCATCCAGGCAGAAACCCAATATTTTTACTGTTGCCTTTTTGTTACATATGTTGTATTTGTGCTGATAAATAAATAAAGGGAGACTAGTATAGATCTATTTCAAGCTATTTAGCTCTCATCAGCTAGCCGTACCCTTACTGGGATTTGAACCTGGGCTATATTACATATTAGGCATATTAGATCTATACTAGTCTCCCTTTATTTATTTATCAGCACAAATACAACATATGTAAGAAAAAGGCAACAGTAAAAATATTAGGTTTCTGCCTGGATGGTCTCTTGTGACGAGCCGAAGGACAGAGAATGGAAGTAGTGATCTTCCTCCCATATTTGGGCATACCGGGGGTTGTAAAATCTAATAGATACCTTTCACCCTGGCTTGGCTGATAATGGATCAGAGCCTGTGGCCTAATGGCTAAGACGTCTGCCTAATATGTAATATAGCCCAGGTTCAAATCCCAGTAAGGGTATGGCTAGCTGATGAGAGCTAAATAGCTTGAAATAGATCTATAGTAGTCTCCCTTTATTTATTTACCAGCACAAATACAACATATGTGTGTGTGTGTGTGTGTGCGTGTGCGTGTGTGCGTGTGTGTGTGTGTGTCTGGATAGATTTTTCTTTCATAAGAAATGTAAAAGTAAGAAAGAATGGCTGTGTTTATTGTTTAATGTTATATGGCTCCGGTTATGCACAGTATATATGTGACTGTACGAAATGAAAATGGAAAATAAAAAATGCATTTACATGGTTAGATTTATATGCCGCCCTTCTCCCAAGGACTCAGGGCGGCGTACAACATTAAAAGAAACACATAATACAAAAGTTAAAAAAAAATTAAATAGAATATCCCAAACAAACCCAATTAGAATGACAATAACATTTTCTTAAAAAAAAATTCAAATTCAAATTAACGACGATCAATAATTTATTTTGTTTTGTTCAGGCCAGGCTGGCTTGCTGGAAAAGCCAACTTTTTAGGGCGCGTCGGAAGGACCGGAGGTCGGGGATTATACAAAGCTCCGGGGGCAGCTCATTCCAGAGGGAAGGCAGGCAGGCAGGCAGGCAGGCAGGCAGGCAGGCAGGCAGGCATACATACATACATACATACATACATACATACATACTGTATGTATGTGTGTGTTCTGTATGGCTGTGTGTCCGTGTGTGTTCCAGCATAACCCTGGAATGCCTTGAGCAATTTCAACCAAATTTGGTACACAGATGACTTACTCTTTGGTATAAAATAGTGTGCAGATAAGACACAACTAAAACCCTGGTTTGGGGGCGTGGCAGGCCTGGGTCACTGCTGGTTCTGCGACCCAGGCCTGACTTCCTGTACCAGTTTGGCCAAACTGGGCTGAACTGGCAGCAACCCACCCCTCACTGGTTTGTTATTTTGGGATTTTTGTACTTTAATTCCCTTTGGGGATTGTTCCTGAAGTCCATACTGTGTGTATGGTATTTGCTTTTAGCTTAATACTTCTTATTTCAGACACCTTTCTGGATATTTAAGGTAATTGAGATACTGCTCCAGAATTGGTCAGCCTAGGACAGTGATGGCGAACCTATGACACGCGTGTCAGTGCTGACACGCGTAGCCATTTGGGGTGACACGCACAGGATTTCATGCGATTCATCCTCGGCTCCTGCACGGCCGCCGAGGATGAAAGAATCTGTGCTGGAGGAACGGGGGGGGGCAGGACGTGTGATCTCCCCCGCCCACACTCACTTACTGTATCGCCGCTGCCCCTTTCTGAGCGCAGGGGCTGCTAGTAAGGCGTGCGTGCCGTGCGCACACATGTCATTAGCGCGGCGAGGGAGGACCCGCAGGAGAGGAGCGCGGGAACAGTGCGCGCCTCTCTCCAGTCAGGCCGGCACAGAGAGTCTACTCCTGGGACTGTCGGTTACGACCGCACCACAGCAGGGAACAGCGGAGTGCCAACGGGAACTGTGAGCGCCATTAGCAGCAACTATTGGGGTGCCATGGACTTGTAATTGCCCACAATAACTGAGATAAGTGAGGGGGAGGTTGTGTTAGCTTGTTAGGCTAGTTAACCTCTAATTGGCTATCTATAATTCTATCTGCTGTCACTGGCCCACTGATGGAGCACCCAAAAAATAAAAAACAAAGGTCAAGTAAAGGGAGTGGTAGTGGCAGTGGCCGACCCTTTCAAGAGACATGGAGCGAGATGTATGGCATTATAGAAAAAAATGGCAGATCATTTTGCGTTCTATGTACTGAAACGGTAGTAAGCAGAACGTGGAATATAAATAGACATTTTGAAACTAATCATTCCCAGCTCTTGGAAAAAAGTGAGGATGAAAGGAGGGAATACATTTCCAGGAAGCTACACCTTTATAAGAGCCAATCTAACTCCATCCTTAAATTTATGAAAGGATCTACAAATTTCAACTCTGCAAGTTTGAGCATTGCTCACTCCATAGCTCAGCATGCAAAAGCGCTTAATGAGGGAGAATTTATTAAAGAAACTCTCCTAAGATGTGCGCCAGTTCTATTTCACGATATGCAGAATAAAGATGCAATTATTAAGAGAATATCTGAGTTACCACTCAGTAGAAATATCATAAAAGACATAAAATTATGTTTTTGTCGAAGTGACACACAACGAGAGTTATGCTCGATTTTTTGCCGATTTTTGACACACCACGCCAAAAAGGTTGCCCATCACTGGCCTAGGAGATCTCTTGGCCAGTACTGCAGAAAGTTCCTCTCCATTTTTTTTCTGCAGCATCTCCTGAAGAAAAGATGCTTTCATCCTTTTCCTACAATGCAAACTTTAGTTCTGAAACATACCCCAGTGAAGTTAAATTTCATATCAGAAGAGAAGAATGGTTATCTCTCCATGAAGTTGCTTTGTGTGTGCTTTGTTTGAAAGGGAAGCACTCTTCTGAAGCTTTACGCAGTTCTGTAGCACATAGCTAGTGGTTTGGAACTAATTTCCATGGTTGATTTCAAATAACTAAACTAAATAGAGTCAGGCCTGATTAGTATTTGGATAGGAGACGCCAGGAAATCTCAAGATCGTAAACTAGATTGGGAAGTTAAAAGAACATTTCAGAAGAAGCAGTGATACTCCATATTGTTGCCAAGAAATGTATATAGAAGTTTTAGGGAAGTTGAAGCAATTTCTCTACAGTTTGACCCAAAGCTAGGACACATATAGTGTTATAAGCATTGCCAAAAACTCTTGTTTTCCAATCACTTTCTTGAATTCATCTTATCCATTTCTTTTTTAATCAACCCATAATGCTGATGTAGATTTTTTCAAGATGTCCAGATCTGAACTGGGTCCTTCCTGTGCAAATTAAGGAGGTAAGTTAAGCCTTCTCTATTTCTGAATAGGCTGTGTTCCTGATAATTTCTACAGCCCAAGCCAAATTGGCCATGGAGGGCAATTCAAGGAAACTGTAGAGTAAGAGTTAGACAGAACTCACCCCTGACCTAAGCAACAATCATATTTTTGAAAAAGTAGAGTACTGTACATCCATGTACATCCATGTACATCCATGTACATCCATGTACATCCATGTACATAGAAAAAACTGGAGAAGAGAGGTCAGGAGACAAAGGAAAAAACATCATTTATTTATTTATTTATTTATTTATTTATTTATTTGTCTTGTATGAAAAAACATCATTTATTTATTTATTATCTATCTATCTATCTATCTATCTATCTATCTATCTATCTATCTATCTATCTATCTATCTATCTATCTATCTATCTATCTATCTATCTATCTATCTATCTATTTATTTGTCTTGTATGCCGCCCACTCCCGGAGGACTCCGGGCGGCTCACAAAAGACAAGGGAAAGGGGGGAACAAGACAAAGACAACATATTAAAAACAAAACCAACATTCACAATTTCTATGGAGGTAGATGGTTCTCAGCTCCCCCCAGCCTGCTGGAACAGCCAGGACTTGGTGGCTTTGCGGAAGGCCGGGAGGGTAGTAAGGATCTGGATCTCAACAGGGAGATCATTCCAGAGGGCCGGAGCTGCAACAGAGAAGGCTCTCCCCCAGGGAGTCGCCAGCTGACATTGGCTGGCAGATGGAATCCGGAGGAGACCCAACCTGTGTGATCTAATTGGTCTGAGAGAGGTAATCGGCAGGAGGCGGTCTCTCAGGTACCCAGGTCCAATGCCTTTACATTGTGTCATCTGTAAAGATGAAGGCAGTTATCATATGAAATGGTTACTGAGACATGCTGATGCCAAAGATGGAAAGATGTTTAAGAATGAGTTTTAGCCATCAGAGCTCTCTCTGCCTGCTGTTTCTTCCTGGAATGAGTCCAAGGAATTGTTTGGATGTTCACCTGTGCAAATTGGCCGCGAAATCCTGGACTAAAAACCTACTGGCCTTCGAATACCGAACTGTTCTTGGAACAAAAGCCGTTTCTCATTTGCTTAATGTTTAAGGAGGAGAGGAATAATAACAGATGGAAAGTTTGCTGCTTATCTGTTTCTGTTTAACAATGCAATTTAAGTGCAGGACACACTGTAAGATAGCAAAGACTAACATAATGCAAAATGTTTGACTGGCTGTCTTCTCTTAGGAATTGATGAGAATGATACAGAGAAGTATCCTGGGTCAGCTTGGACTCTCATTTCCTGTGCATTTTTGTACAGGCGTGGGAGGTCTAAATATAGATCACCTTCTAGGAACCTTGGGATTTTTATCCACTGCAGCAAGATGTATGAACTTTTTTAATATATGGTGTAGCTCTCTTATCTTTTTAAAAAAATGGTTTTTGTCTAGACGCAAAGCTGATGGAAGAAGTAGTTAAGATATGGTATAGCAATAGCAATAGCAGTTAGACTTATATACCGCTTCATAGGGCTTTCAGCCCTCTCTAAGCGGTTTATAGAGTCAGCATATTGCCCCCACAGTCTGGGTCCTCATTTCACCCACCTTGGAAGGATGGAAGGCTGAGTCAACCTTGAGCCGGTGAGATTAGAACCGCTGAACTGCAGATAACAGTCAGCTGAAGTGGCCTGCAGTACTGCACCCTAACCACTGCGCCACCTCGGCTCTTATCATTTGAAGGTACTTGTTTTGTTCAGTTCCATGAATGTGGCTGGTAATTGCATCGAGCCTGGAAGCAACGTCTACTATACTTCAAAGGATTTCTTTACCCAGATAAGGAAAAACAAAACTATTTTGTGTTAGTTTGGGAATCAACATCTATTGCACTACTAGATGGCATCCATGTGATTTACATTCGGATGCTTGACAACCGGTCCATATTTATGACCGTTGCAATGTCCCGAGGTCATGTGATCCCCTTTCGCGACTTTCTGACAAGCAAAGTCAATGGGAGAGCCAGATTCACTAAACAACCGTGTAACTAGTTTTAACAACTTCAGTGATTCACTCGGGGCAAGAAAAGTTGTATCATGGGGCAAAACTCACTTAACAAATTTCTCAGTTAGCAACCTAAATGTTGATCTCAATGGTGGTCATAAATGGAGAACTCCCTGTATTATTGTTTGCCAATGGGATGTCCTTGAAGAAAGATCCTTTCTGACGAGCAGTCAGGGGTAGGTAGAGGATTTCCTACATACCGTATATACTCGAGTATAGGTCGGCCCGAATATAAGCCGAGGCACCTAATTTTACCACAAAAAACTGGAAAAGTTATTGACTCGAGTATAAGCCTAGGATGGGAAATGCAGCAGCTACCGGTAAATTTCAAAAATAAAAATAGATACCAATAATGTTTTTGAATATTTATTTCAAAGAAAAACAGTAAACTAGCTCTGGGACATCGTTATGTGGCTGCTTGCCATAACAAGGAGGAGGTGGGACATCGTTGCAGAGCGGCAAGAGGGGGAGGAAGGGGAATCGTAAGACAGCCCTGCATTACATTAGAACGTGAGGAGGGGGGATGGTGCGGTGCGCGCTGCGCGGCAAACTGACACAGAGGGAGGGGAAACTCACAGGGGCGCCGGGCCATTCACGAGCGTCACCCAGCGGCATGGCCCCGCCCCTTTTTCTCCTCCATTTCGGGCAAATTTTTCACTGACTCGAGTATAAGCCGAGGCGGCTTTTTTCAGCCCAAAAAGTGGGCTGAAAAACTCGGCTTATACTTGAGTATATACAGTAAAACTTGGCATGAGTTGTTAAATTGCCAGGTATTTTTCAGCAACCGCAAGAAACACAGAGAGGAATATATGTACTTCTCTTACAGGGTTAGCTTCTTAAAAGCAACATCCACATGATGAATGTAGGTCCTCAGTTAAACAGTTTACTTAAGAACTTTCTTTGTATTGTTCTGGACTCTTGTATATTTCTATATTTGTTTAGTTCCTTCCATGACTAGAACATTACTTTTGGCTCTAACAGCCTAAATGCACCACTGTTTAGGCCTTGTTTTCAAAGTGTTCTAGTAAAGCATAGATCATTCTGGCAGATATTCGAAAGCATAACTAAAAAAAAGGGTGGCGGGGTTGGAGGAGGATATAAAAGTACCATATTCCAAACCATTCATATAGCTTGCTTTGTTTGAGCCCAATATCCAAGAGATGCATTGTGGTCTTGGAAACTTGTAAACAGTTCACCAAACAATAAAAAAAAAAAATACCTTGGCTACTGGAGCAACGAAAGCCTTGGAGGATATTTTATGAACATGGTTTTCAAGCTTTGCTTTATTTATGCATGTTTATAACTTAGTGACTGCAGTAACAATTACAATTTCTACTTGTGAATGAATTGTCATGGGTATAAAACTGCCACATCACCACTCTTTTATTGCTTTAGCGGCAGTGCATTTTAATGTCGTTTGCCCGTGAGAAATGAAGGCTATAAAAATCAATTGATGTACAGGGTTACATGAACCCATTCTAAAGCGCGAGTGTATTTAAGATGGGCTGATCTATTTTGAATAGCATATATTATAAGCAAACATATTTAAAAAGCTTATTTTTGGTGTGGTGGTGATGAAATTACCTACCAGTATGATGCAAGTTAATAATGGGGCAGAAAAAAAACCTTCCAAATGCTAAACATTCTAGACAGCATCTTCCATTTAGACATGAATCATATTTGTAGATCTTTTTCTGCTATTTTAGTCACCTAAAAGATGAAGCGTAGCACACTTATTTATGCTTCAATCATTTGAAGCCATAAAAAAGAAGGAAAAGGTCTGAAAATTCTCCCTCTTCCCTAATAGTATCATTGCCTCGCTGGTCAAATTTACATTTCCTTCCCGGTTGTAAAAATATATATATATATTCCAATTACAGGTGGCATCAAAAGTTATTCTACAGGTATCTGTCTATCTCATCTGAACAAGTCTATGATCCATTAACACAATCTGGCATGGCTGAAAAGGAAATAGTTTGCAAGTCCAGGATGCTGTCGTGAGATTCGGTGATAACAGGAAGGGAGTGTTCCTCTGCCCCCTTCTGATATTTCAAATAATTTCCTCAGAATGGGGGCAGCCTGTTGATTCAATGTGAAAATAAAGCCACAGTGCTTTCCCTTTCACCTCTTTATTTTCTGCTACCCTTTCTATTTGTGATGATTATCTAACTTTCACTGTGGTTCTAAAAGTATTTTGCTCCACCATTAATGCTTTACAGTTTGTATAATGGCCATAGGCCAAATGCAGTCTCTTTCATTAGCCATTAAAATGTTGTGCACACTTATGCTAATCTTGATTCTATATCCTGAGAGGCTATGAAGCTTCACAGACTGACAGCATAAACTTAAAAAGAGGTGTATTTTTTTTTTAAAGATTGGAGCAGAAGTCCTGTTTTGGTTATGCCTGGTCATTGTCTCTTCATCTGAATTCCCCTCTGCTTCAGACTTTGGAAAAAAGTGTGTTACTAAACAATACTGGACTGTAAAGGCTGCCAAAGACAGCCTTGTAGGAAAACATTATTTATATTCTGAAATAGTTCTAGCCTAAATGTGTTTTAGATTAACTACCACACACCCAAATTAATATTTCACTATGTTGAAATTGTTAAATTTTTGAACATTGGTCCCATATTCTTCTCCTTTTCCTCCTCCCTCTCCCTTTTATTTCTTTTTCTTTTTTTAAAATTTCACAGCCTATTGCAGTATTTGCCATTTTAGAAAATTCTCTGTATTATAACCATGGAAGCTTTAAAATAAACGGACATTCCAGAAACTAAAGAGCCTAATTGGCATTATGGCAGCCATAGCTTATTAACACACAATAAGATGGCACTCAAAGAGCTTCAAATTAAACGTAAATCTGTAAATCATACAAGTCTGTCTAATCTTGTGAGATGTTACTGTTTTTGCGTTAGGTCTTGTGAGATTTTATCTGAGGTCCCTGGCATGAAATTGCCAAACTAGAAGACATAGAATAACAGAATTGGGAAGCACCTTGGAGGTCATCTAGTCCAACCCTCTGCTCAAATAGGAGACCATATACCATTTCAGACAAATGCCTGTCCAGTCTGTTCTTGAAAGCCTCCAGTGATGGGGCACCCACAACATCTGAAGGCAAGCCATTCCGCTGGTTGATTGTTCTTATCGTTAGGAAATTTCTCATTAGGTTGCTTCTCTCCTTGATTAGTTTCAATCCATTGTTTGTTGTCTTTGGTGCTTTGGAAAATACTTTTGACTCCCTCATCTTTGTGGCAGCCCCTCAAATACTGGAAGAATGCTATCATGTCCCCCCTCTAGTCCTTCTTTTCGCTAGATTAGACCGTGGCACGACAAAACCGCGGTCCACTGAAGCGCGCCCGATTAAAGCGTGTACCTGACGTCATCAGCAGCGCGACAACAAGGACCGCGGAGAAAAAAGGGCGCTTTAAAAAGCGCTTTTAAAGCAAGCCGATTCACGTAAAGGTAAGGGTTAGGTTTAGGGTTAGGGTTAGGGTTAGGTTAAGGGTTAGGGTTAGGTTTAGGGTTACGTTAAGTGTTAGGGTTAGGTTTAGGGTTAGGTTAAGGGTTAGTGTTAGGTTTAGCGTTAGGTTAAGGGTTAGGTTTAGGGTTAGGTTTAGGGTTAGGTTTGGGGAGGTTAGGTTTAGGTTTACGCGTTAATTTCAGCTTTACCGCTCACAGCGTGCTTTTTTTGTCGCGCTGTGATGACGTCAGGTATGCGGTTTCGTCGAGCGCGCTTTAGTTGACCGCGGTTTTGTGGTGGAACCAAGCCTAGTCATACCCAATTCCTGCAACGATTCTTCAGACTTGTTCAGGCTGCATTGTAGCCTCCAGCCCTCTAAATTATTCTTGTTGCTCTTCTTTGCACTCTTTCCAGAGTCTCAACATCTTTTTTATATTGTGGTGACCAAAACTGGGTGCAATATTCCAAGTGTGTTCTTACCAAGACTTTGTAAAGCAGTATTAATACTTTATGTGATCTTGATTCTATTCCTCTGTTAATGCAGTCTAGGATTGCATTAGCTTTTTTGTAATGTCTATTACATAATAGCTAATGTCTATGTATTTCTTCTTGTGCCATAACCGACATTGGCAATCATGTTGGCAATCTTATTTTTGTCAACAGCCACATGAAAAAGTGCTGCTGAGTTTTGTCCAAATCAATCCTTTAGGATTTGAAGCCATGATGTCCTTCTTCTGCCTGGATCTCGTTTGCCTTCCCCCTTTTCTTGGAGGATGAAGTGAAGTATGCCATATTTTTCTGGGTGTTGCATCACATGTCCAAAATATTCTAACTACAATTATATGTCTATATACATAACATCTATATTAAATCTATATCAGTGGTGGGTTTCAAAACTTTTTAGAACCTCTTCTGTAGGTGTGGCTTGCTTTGTGGGAGTAGCTTGCCAGCTATGTGACTGGGTGGGAGTGGCTTGCCGGCCATGTGACCGGGTGGGAGTGGCTTGCCAGCCATGAAACCGGGTGGGCATGGCCAACTTGTAAAATGTGGTGAAACTCACTTAACAACGCTCTTGCTCAGCAACCAGAATGTTGGCTCAGAGACTCTGGCATTTGAAGCACGCAAGTCTTAAAGCTGTCAAGTTACAAGATCCTTGCACCCCTAACTCTTTAGGAAAAAAAAAAAACCCAGGGGTGTTCAAACTTGACAGCTTTAAGACTTGTGGACTTCAACTCCCAGAATTCCTCCTCCAGTCATGTTGGCTCAGGAAATCTGGCATTGAAGTATGCGTCTTAAAAGCTGTCAAGTTACAATACCCTTTTGCACCCCTAACCCTTTAGAAAAAAGACCCCAGGGGTTTAAGACTTGTGGACTTCAACTCCCAGAATTCCTCCTCTCGCTCTTCATCTTGATGATGGGGAGGGAGATGGAGCCGGTTCTAAACGGCACTGTAGATTCGTGGAACCTCTTCTATAGAAGAGGTTAGAACTGGCAGGAACCCACCCCTGATCTATATATGTAATGTTTACTACATCATAGCTAATAATTAGCTATAATGGGTAAGTAATGTCTTATCTTTTTTTTCACAATGTACCTGCAATGACGTGTGATGATGCCAGTTGTCAGAAATGGCTGCTGAATCCTGCTTTAGAGAAAAACAAACATCTGCAGCTCTGTACCACTTCATGTAGCTTAATGACTCATGGACTAAGATGCTCATTATCAGCTGTCTGCCACAAGAAGCCTCTATGAGCAAGATGTTTTCTTTGATGAACAGATTAGATTCTGCTGCCAATTTGCCTACTATGATTAGATTTCAAATTGTTTAAATGAATTTGCAGAGCTGGCTGTATTTTTTTTTTCATTAAAAAAAAAAAGATTCAGAAATGCCCTCCAGTCCCTCCTAGATAATGTTGAGAATACTGCCTTACATCTCATTCTTTCCTTAAATAGACTACTCAGATCAAAAGCAGGAAATCTATCTCAGTTGGGGACCGAGGGTGATAACTGTGCATGTAATTTGGTGATCCAGGACCTACAGGGGAAATTATTGTGATGTAATTGTATCACAAGGGAATAGGGCAAGATTTGGAGAACCTTTCTCCCAATTGGGAGAGTTTCGGTTTTTATGAAAGCATGAATTAAAGTTACTTTATGAAAGCATGTATTCTTCTGGAAGCCTTAGCATACATGTTCCATTAGAAAAATGAACAATAGCAATAGCAGTTAGACTTATATACCGCTTCATAGGGCTTTCAGCCCTCTCTAAGCGGTTTACAGAGTCAGCATATTGCCCCCAACAACAATCCGGGTCCTCATTTTACCCACCTCGGAAGGATGGAAGGCTGAGTCAACCCTGAGCCGGTGAGATTTGAACAGCCAAACTGCTGAACTTCAGTCAGCTGAAGTAGCCTGCTGTGCTGCATTTAATCACTGCGCCACCTCAGCTCTCAAGAAATCTAGTTCAATTAACTATCATTATTAGGATTTCTGACTTGAATGACATAGTTTTATCACAAGATAAAACTTAGTTAACATTAGATTATTAATATATACACATCTACGTTTACATATATTAGGAGAAATAAAAGAGAGCAAAATAAAATGCGTTCTCAATGCAAGTATGAGAATACTGACAAAAATCCTCAAAACTAAATCACTTAAAACTATTTGGAATAAAATAAGAAACTGTTAAATCACTGTGTTGTTAGTGCACTGAGTCACATAACACTAAAATACTGGCTTGATAAACTGCTGAAATATTAAAATGCTTATGCCATGACCCTGTTAACCATTAATAAATCACTTAATTACACACCAGCAATTATATTTAAACTATTCTCAGTGTAATATGCTAGTATTTGACATACATACATACAGTCCCGAGCTATGAAGCAGGGATAGGAGAGGGAACCAGGACTTCAGACTTTAGCAAATGTCCCTAAACAGGTAACAAAAGGAAAGGGCTTTTGGCTAAGAGAAAGGAAGCTAATCACCAAATACTTTGCTACTAACTTTAGCAACCTGGTCATGGAGGGTTGCAATGGATGAAAAAGGATTTGAGGTGGTCTGCTGTCTCAAGGCCACAGATCCCTTGTCCTACATTTGTATTCAAACAGGAACTTTCTGGCAGTAACAGGCCAAATACAGTATCCCGAGTTTGGGCAGGCATTCATCGGGATAAGGTCAGCTTTTGCATACCTTGGTACAAGTTCTTTAGCATGGATGAGATGAGTTAGGTTGATTGATTCACATGGAACTGAACCAGATCCTTCTCTTTGCCAATAACTCTTGGCATTTTTTTCTTCTAAAATAGGCAGGGGAATTTTGCCACTTCATGCTGTAATCTGAAGAATTTTTTTTTCATAAATAAGGGATCTTTCTTAAAAAGATACAGTAATAACATTCAGAGGAGATGTTCTTCTCAGTATTGTGCAGGGAAAGAAAGAGTTAAATTTCTCTTCAAGTCCCCCTGCAATTTGTAAAATTGATATTACTTGCATTTAAAACAACCTTACTAAATGCAAATATGCCTTTAATGTTATGTCTACTTCAGTTCTTATTTACAGCTTATCAGAAATTGGTATGCAAGTAGTCTGGGACATGGGATATTTATTATTCTCTGCCAAAATCCAAACATTGGAACAGTTTAAACATTATAATGTTCCTACTTTTTTATGTATTGAGGTCAGAAACAAGTTCACAATATGCTGCTTTTCTTTTTCTATTGATGTATGAAGAGATTGAGGTTTACTTCCGAACAAAATCTCTGCATTAGAAATAGCTCTTAATATTGCTCCTTTTCTTTCTCAGTAAACCAATGAAACTCACACTTTTTGCACCAATATATTGATTGGAACGTGGAGTCTTAGATTATGCACTATTCCAAAGTTGGCAATATAGTTCTTTGCTCTTTTAGGATAAAATGCATATGACAGTAATCGTTTAGGATGAAGTGGATATAAAAATGCTTAAGTATTCAGCTAACAATTTATGTGAAAGGGGAAGTGGTTTTTGAAAGAAACTGTAAATGGATAGAAAAATGGAAAAAAAAGACTTCATTTTTCATTCTGTACCTATCTTTAGAAAGGTTTTTTTTTAACATTGTACAGCCAAATGTCTTAGTTAACTGGGAAAGGGCCAGCAAACTTTCAGTTGGAATGATCAATTATTTTATCGTGTTTCGCAGTTGCCCAAATCTGACTTTTGAAATAAACAGTTTCTTTTACAAGATAAATATTAAGGTAATCTAAAATAATCATCTATTTCTGGTGTTCTGAAACAAAAAAAAAGTTGCTTAAACAACGATAACAAAAACCTAAAAAGGAGGGGATGGGATGGAGGAACCAGAGTAAAAAGAAATACAAAGTTAATGCCTAGGTAAAAATTCACTAGGATGAAAAATACATACTGGCTTAATAGGGCATGCACTTTTCTTCAATAAAAACAGATGAAAGCAAAACTGTGACACTCATTATACTTTTATTCTGAGGACAGATGAATTATCAGTGGCAGCTTAAAGAGCTTAGCTAATAAGGATGGTAACTGGGAAAGATCATCTGCTTTAAAAAGAGAGAGAGAGAGAGAGAGAGAGAGAAGAAAAAAACCAAAAAACTACAAAAAATTTGTGTCATCACGGCGGCATCACATGATGTATTGAGACTTCCCTCCCCTTTGCTAAACCAGGTGTGGGTGTGGCCAGCACGTGACGCATCTGGCTTGCGGGCTGTGAGTTTGACAACCCTGCTCTAATTGATTGCTAACAATGTGGATTCCCTAGAGGTATTACCCAGCTAAAGATCTGATTGATTGATCAATGTATTGTTTGGTACATGCAAGATGCAAAAAAGAATTAGTGCATGGTAGCAAATTACAACTTCACACAGAGCTAGAAACATGGCTGATTCTTGGGATCCTTCACTCTAAATCAACTTTCTTCAACCTGATTTAATGCCATTCAGCATTATTTGATGGGAACTGTAGTCTTAATATCCACTGTATAACAAGGTCAAGGAAGTCTAAGTTAAACTATTTAAATTTATGGTGCTTGAATAAATAGACTTCTTGACCTAGGAAACATTTAAAGAGGAGATGTCAGCCTCTGCTTTGCTGTTGCTTCGGCTGCCATGAAACGGGGAGGGAGGGCATGGTATTTGGGAGGGGTTACTCATTGTGCTGGAGGAAGGTTCTGGAGTTCACCGGCTAATCGGGCTACGCATGTGTGGGTGTTTCCCGCCAGGACTAACGGCACCGACATTCCGTTTTCGTGATGCCTTTTGAAGTTATCTCACACCTGACACTTGGGAGAATTATGATTGGACTGTAACTGTGATGCCAAGGGGAGGGGAATGGGCTATTCTATATATCAATCGCTTTCGCGCCTAAATATTCAGATTTCGCTTCACTATGCCTTTAATAATTTATAATTAGTAAAAGTACACTTGATTTCCACTCATGGAGTCTCGTGGTCTTTCTTT
This sequence comes from Thamnophis sirtalis, assembly GCF_051295495.1. Taxonomy (NCBI): domain Eukaryota; kingdom Metazoa; phylum Chordata; class Lepidosauria; order Squamata; family Natricidae; genus Thamnophis; species Thamnophis sirtalis. The sequence goes on along the minus strand of NW_028261381.1, from coordinate 9,058,001 downwards.
CCTAATTATCTAATGGAGAGGTGCTGACAGGAAAGCTCGCTTAGGCCCCAAGGGCCACTGAGCTATCGTGGTAGACTGCATGTTGAATTGAATTGAATTTTATTATTTATATGCCGCCCTTCTCCGGGAGGACTCAGGGCGGCGAACAATTCAAAAGAGGAAAAAGGGCAGCATAAAAACGAAATACAAATAGTAAAAATAAGCAACAGTCGCACAACCATACATGTCAAGAGGGGAGGGAACTCATCACCCCCAGGCCTGCCGGCAAAGCCAGGTTTTGACGGCTTTTTGGAAGGCCTGGAGAGAGGTGAGGGTCCGAATCCCTGCGGAGAGTTCATTCCAGAGGGCCGGAGCTGCCACAGAGAAGGCCCTCCCCCGGGTAGTAGCCAGATGGCATTGGCTGGTAGATGGAACCCGGAGGAGGCTGTTCCTCATTGCTCTTGTAACACTTTGTAACAGATGTCAGAAAAGAAAGATTTTTTTTATCGCAATTTAAGACAGTGACTTTCTTTCCACCCCATCAGAAAAATGTGAATATAGATGACTAGAATGTCAACTCAGAGGAGTTTTCCATTCCCAGGCATGCCCCAAGAATGCAAATGTATTCCTTAGTATTAAATGACTGTTCTAATTTTTCTCCATCTCCTTTGATCCACTTTCTCCTTCAATTTTCACAGAATGATAGCTCAATTCCTAGCTGACTGATTTTATAAACACCATTTTATAGTCGCTCACATCAAGTAGCTATCTACAAATAAACAATTCCAAACAAATAATAAAAAGGGCTTAGAAGCTGTGTTGATATAAATTGTTGTAAATATTGTCGGTTACCTCCAGATTCTTCTTTGTGATTTAGTGAAAGTTTTAGTGCCTGGGCTGTCTTTATTTAAAAGGAGGGATTTTTTTTGAGGCCAATCATTATTTTTCTTTCTTTTTTTTGATGTTGTTCTGGATCTCTGTCTCACCTTGCAACATCAGAGAACATTTCTTTTTTTAACGACATAATTGTCAAGTGTGGTGGGCGTGGCAAAGCAAAGATATGAGTTTCCCAGTGCTTGTCCAAAAATTGTATTTCTCTATCCCCTTCAGTCATCCTTCATTAAGGCCTATAATAGTTTCCCACAGAAAACCCAGGGATAACCACTAAAACTCAGGCACTGCAATCTTGTGGCACGACAAAACCGCGGTCCATTAAAGCGCGCCCGATTAAAGCGCGTCGCTGACGTCATCAGCAGCGCGACAACAGCAACCGTGGAGAAAAAAGGGCACTTTAAAAAGCGCTTTGAAAGCAAGCCGATTCACATTAAGGTAAGGGTTAGGTTTAAGGTTAGGGTTAGGGTTAGGTTAAGGGTTAGGGTTAGGTTTAGGGTTAGGTTAAGCATTAGGGTTAGGTTTAGGGTTAGGTTAAGGGTTAGCGTTAGGTTTAGCGTTAGGTTAAGGGTTAGGTTTAGGGTTAGGTTTAGGGTTAGGTTTCGGGGGGTTAGGTTTAGGTTTAGGGGTTAATTTTAGCTTTAGCGCTCACAGTGTGCTTTTTTCGTTGCGCTGTGATGACATCAGGTACGCGGTTTCGTCGAGCGCGCTTTAGTCGACCGCGGTTTTGTGGTGGAACCCTGCAATCTTACTTATTAGGGGAAAGCCCAATTCAAGTCCAATAATAATTGGGCAATAATTGGTAATAAATATAAGTACAGGTAACCCTTGACTTACTACCAACTGAGACCAGGCTTTCTGTTGCTAAGTAAGGTGGTTGTTGTTAAGTGAGTTGCACCCATTTTCATTATCTCTTTTGCCTGTGTTTGCTAAGCATATTATTGCAGTTATGTGAAGGTTAAGCGAATCCGGCTGACTGGGAAGCTTACAAAGGCCAATCCCATGACCTTGGGACATTGCAAGCACTGTAATTACATGCCAATTGTCAAGTACTCAGATTTTGATTCTGTGTCAGAGGGGATGCTGTGACAATTGTAAATGCGTGGAGGAACAACGTAAGTCACTTTTTTTTTAGTGCTGCTGTAACTTCAACAATTGCTAAATGGTTAAGTGAAAGATTCCCTGTAGGAAGAGTATACAAATTTCCCAGTTGGATCTAAGCAGAAATATAAATCATCCAGTCATATTTTTCCCTATGTTAATGAAATGCATAGTTTTACCTATTTAAATTATCATAATTATTTGTATCATAGCTGAATCTCATGCTGAGCTCTTTCTCTTTCCACAAAACTAACTCAGCATCTCATTGTCTCAGCATAATTTTTCCTGTTCCTAACTAGTGGCAACCTCAAGGGGCTGGTAAGCTGGAAAATTGTGATCTTCACATTGTGATTCTTGTGCGACTGATGTCATACCTACCATTTTGGAGGTTTTTTTTTGACAGCCTTTCAATAGATACCTCTGTTTCTAACAGATATCATGGTGGAATAGTGCTGAACACAGAATGAATGGGAATATGTATTCTATCCTTATTTCTGGAAAAAAAACATAGCTAATCCTTTTTCACTGGCTTCAAAAGGGATGAATTTTAAAAAGTGCAGAAAGTTGGTTCCATTTTTAAAAAAATACATTTTTCTTCTGGCTTTTACCCATTAGGAAAGCCAAGGGAGCCCCTATTGGGTTTCTTATCAAGACTGAACAAATTGTTTAGTTTCAGAAAGTGGCTAGGTCATGATTTACTATGGAAACCCGTTGTTTATTCTGGTATGGGAGGAGTTCCATTTGGCAACTTGAGTACAATAGAGTTGTCAGTTGCTAGAGCAGTGTTTCTCAACCTTGGCCACTTGAAGATGTCTGGACTTCAACTCCCAGAATTCCCCAGCCAGCGAATGCTGGCTGGGGAATTCTGGGAGTTGAAGTCCAGACATCTTCAAGTAGCCAAGGTTGAGAAACACTGTGCTAGAGGAACTGGAGATTATGGGAAGGATGGAAGTTAGCAAACCTTTGCAGTGGCACAATGAGCTGATAATGTTGGATGGGGACCAAAGATTTTGGCAACTCAATTGATGGACAAGCTTTTAAGATAGAACAGGATATTTGTAGCTCAGGATTGAACAGCCCCAGGCCTGCCGGAACAGCCAGGTCTTGGTGGCTTTACGGAAGGCTGGGAGATGGTAAGGGTCCGGATCTCTACGGGTAGTTCGTTCCACAGGGCCGGTGCAGCTACAGAGAAGGCCCTCCCCCAAGGGGCCACCAGCCGGCATTGTCCGGTCGACAGCACCCGGAGGAGGCCCAACCTGTGCGATCTTATTGGTCGTTGGGAGGTAAGTGGCAGGAGGCGGTCACTCAGGTAGCCAGGTCCTAAACCCATTGCACCTGGTGTGGAATTGGCTGGCACTTTTTGATTTCTCATAAAACCAGTAGGGACAGTTCACGAAGGTTCACCCCAACAATGGGGTTGTTACAAGATCAAAGTATGGAGGACAGATGTTTTGCTATCAGATAGCTTGCAACTGTTTCTGAGAAAAGTTCTTCCTTTCTGACATCTCTCTGAAGTTAGGGTGGAGAGTCAAGCTAACTTCCTCAAAGTGAAGAGAGGAAGCCCAATTTCTCAAAGTCACAGGTCTAAGACATTTTCTTGAGAATACCGGGTTCCCTTGGTTAGCCCTAGGCTTTCCTAGCATCAAAATGCTCCAGAGTTCTTGTGAGGAGGAGGGGTGGGATATATTGCTAATCACAATTAACAACACTGGGCTAACTCAACACAACTTTTAAAACACATGCTTCTAGAGGTCAGATTTTTCATTTTATTTCTTTACCTAATTCATGGAATTTTATAACTTTTTTAACTATGTCAGCTTCTCTTCACAATCCTCCTGGATTTCCCAGAAGTATATAAAAAGAAACTTGATTTAGGAGACAATAAGAGAATACTTGGGCAGGATCTTTTGAACGATAGCTTCAGGAGTGGCTGTTTGCCAGAACTCAAAGGAAGGAAGCCCTCTGAAAAACAAAACTGAGCAGGAGATTATGCTGCTGATTATTTTCTTGCTATGTAGCAGCTTTATATGTTCATGTGCTGTTGGAACTCAGTCAAAGGAGACACTGAAATTCATTGACACTGAGAATCTTTATTCTATCCTGAGAATTACTGGATCTGTCTGTTTGCTATTTCCGGGGGGAAATAAATCATGAATCATGTTGCCCTGAACATTCCTTTAAGCTCTAGAATTGGCTCGAGTTTTGAATCCAACAATGGTGAACTATCTCTTTACAAGCTTCATCAAAATCAGTTTCTTGGATCAAATGTAGAGCCGAGTATGGAAATTGGAAGGAGGACCTTTTGACCTTTGTGTGTTTCAAAAAGATCCATGAGATGTTCAGGAATAGATAAGAAGCATTATTTTAAAAGGATTACTTTCGACTGGAAATGAAAATTAAAGATTGGGCAAATGCTTTAATTTAATTTATTCTCTTTTGGACAGAATAACGACAATAAAGGTTCATGTGTTTTACCAAGGTGTTATATTTTGTTACAGCCTTTTTGATTCCAGTATCAATAAAATATATTCAGGAAGGAAAATACTCTAGAAATATAGTGGAGTAAGAGGCTATACAAGCTTTGTGAAGTTCACTGTAAAGTCAACTGATAAGAAAATGTAGGGAAAGGTGAGATAGAAGGAAAAGAAATTTTAAAAGTTAGTTAGTTATAGTTTATAGTTTTATTGATTTGTATGCCGCCCACTCCCGAAGGACTCCGGCCGGCTTACAATAAAACAAGGGAGGGGGAATAATACACAAACAACATTAAAATATACAACAGTCACAATCTCCGGGGGGCTGGATATTTCGAGAGCCCCCCGGCCTGCTGGAGCAGCCAGGACTTAACAGCTTTGCGGAAGGCCGGGAGGGTAGTAAGGGTCCGGATCTCCACGGGGAGATCGTTCCAGAGGGCTGGCGCTGCAACAGAGAAGGCTCTCCCCCGGGGAGTCGCCAGCCGACATTGGCTGGCAGATGGAATCCGGAGGAGACCTAACCTGTGTGATCGAATCGGTCTATGGGAGGTGATCGGCAGGAAAGGAATGTTTTCATGATAAAACAGTTTGCTTCATTAATGTTATTTTGAAGTATATTTTTTATTACTTATTGATAAAATATCCATTGAAAAATATATTTTTTTTCCAAAAAGTGCTGGGGAAAAAAAGATAGTAGCTTCTTTTTGGCTGCCTTTCTTATATAATTTTTCTAAGTCTTACAACTATTTTTGTTTCCTCGTTGCTTGCCTTGAATTATTATTTCCCTAGAGGATAACTGAATGACCTTTGCAGGCACACAGATGTTTGACTGGGGAGCAGAGATCTCCACATCCTTGCACACTGTCACATGTGCACATGGCATGTTGCTCTCCATATTTGGAAGGCTGTTGAAGAAGCCTGTTTGTGTGTCTCTGCATGGTTGAGACATCATGATTACCCGAAAGCTGAATGTTGGTCCCCCAACATTTCCCCCCATTACCGAGGCTATTTGAATTTGAATCAAGCAGAGGAAAGCAATCTAGAACTGAGTGGAAAGAGTCTTCTGTTAGAAAGAAGAATTGGGGTGCCACTTCTTGGGGAAGATTAATGCTGCTTTTGAAACCATATTTCCAACATCAGTGCTTCTATAATCCCCATCTGTTTTCTACCTGTACATTCATAAATAAACAAGTTTGTTATGCAAGTCTCCAGCACTCTCTCCTCCCAATGAGCCACCTGCTTATTGGGAAAGTTGGACGTGCAAAACAATATTGATCAAGTTTTAATGGTGTTGTTTCTGTGTGCTAATGGAATAAACACACATTACTTTGATAGAGTTAAAGAAAAGTCATTGGGGGGTTACTCAGTTAAAACTAAATGGATTTTCTCCTTCACTAGCAAAAAGAACCACTGAAAGTATTCTCCGTGGATTATTCATCTGCCTATTTCATCTATTTTTGTGATTTCTTTTCCCTACTCTGAAGATGCATCACAACCTACTGTGCTACTGTAAGCCTTGTCCTGTAGAAATTTCCATCTGGTCAAAACACTTCATTTAATTCATCCATTAAATTTGCAGCTCTCTTCCCCTAATTGTTCTATTTAGATGGAAAGATTCCCATTCTTTGTTCTATGAACTACTGTCTTTAGTATTTACTATATTAGAAGCTGAGCCCACCTCTTATATTTTTTCCACTTTCTTTAACTACTTGCATGACTGAAAATAAGAAACCCACTTGCTTGTTGAGCAATAACTTTAAAATATTAATATAAATAATAATTGTGATTCAAGAAGGAATTTTGGAAGGACTTGGTTCATACGGATGAACTTTGTTCAGAAAGAATATATGCATACAGTGAGAATAAATTACATCAGTGGTTCCCAAACTTGGCAACTTTAAGACTCGTGGACTTAAGAATTCTGGGAGTTGAAGTCCACAAGTCTTAAAGTTGCCAAGTTTGGGAACCACTGAATTACACCTATAGTTTGTGGGTACAGAACCTGGGGGGGGGATGTCTTTGTTTTATTTATTACAATGATTTGAATACTACCACATCCAAACTTGCTAGAGCGGCCCATTCAAGTTGTTTTTGAGAAGAAAAACCTAGTCTGCTCTGTTACTTCCTGTCTGTGGAAAGTATTATGTATTATGTCTTGGCTGTATGTGTTTACAGAAAAAAAGCATGATAACAATTTATGCTGCATGCTTCCAATGTCTGCTCTTTCAAGGAGACTACAGTGCAAATGATGACATAAAGTATGAGAACAGACTATTCTCCAGGTGGCTTGGGAGATAAATCTGCAAGAGTTATATCAAGATATATGCTATTGTCAGGATAATGTTTGAAAATTCTTAAGACATAACAATAACATATTGTTAATGAAGCGATTTTTTTTTTTATAATCTCCTAGTGCTTGCCAGATGTGTTTTTCAGCTCTCATGATCTTTAGACAGATGATTATGGTAGTTGATCCAATTTATTTGGAGTGCACTGAGTAAGGGAAGCTTTTTTCTTGCCGTGACTAAAGGAGAGAGGGAGGGAGGGAGGGAGGGAGGGAGGGAGGGGAGGGAGAGAGAGAGAGAGAGAGAGAGAGAGAGAGAGAGAGAGAGAGAGAGAGAGAGAGAGAGAGAGAGAGAGAGAGAGAGAGAGACCTTGCAATGATTTTCTATAATCTGTATGATGATCAACAGTATTATTTTATTAAAAAGCATCAAGAAACATATTTGAAGCTACACATATTTGCCCAGCAGAGCGGGAGAAACAGATTGCTGCTGATAACCAGAGGGAGAAATCCCTTTTTAAATGAAGAGGTGCTGCTGATGTTATTGGAATTGTTTCATCCAGGGCTAATCAATTTTAGCTTGTCTGTGTATTTACTTGTTGCTACCCATTTAATTTGTATATTTGCAAATTAACAGTTTAATGCACAGAGTATTACCAACTTGTGTGCCTCCGAATCCAAAAAGAAATTAAAAAGCTTGGAGTTCCATATAGAAAGCTATGGCAAACACGGAACTAGGTTTCTATAAAAGAAATGACCATATTCTGTTCTTACAATAAGACTTTAAGCGGGATATATTAATACAAATCTTTCTTAAAAGGAATTGGGTACTGAGAGATAATCCATCACAGTTTAGAGCCGAGGTGGCGCAGTGGTTAGAGTGCAGTACTGCAGCCACTTCAGCTGACTGTTAACTGCAGTTCAGCGGTTCAAATCTCACCGGCTCAAGGTTGACTCAGCCTTCCATCCTTCCGAGGTGGGTGAAATGAGGACCCAGACTATGGGGGCAATATGCTGACTCTGTAAATCGCTTAGAGAGGGCTGAAAGCCCTATGAAGTGGTATATAAGTCTAACTGCCATTGCTATTTAATTCCGCTATCTGTCCCTCCATCTCCATCCTTTTGACTGCCCTGCACTCTGTTGCCACCATCTCCCTTGCTGTTCCCCCCACAACAGCTGACTTTCTCTATTTTCTTCCTCTTGCTCCTGGCTCAGGTGCTGGTTAAGGGGGTGACCCTGGAATGCATGCAGTGAGTACAATAGGGTGGTAAAGGGAGGTGGCTACACCCTGCTAGGGAGGAGGCAGCACGAAGATGCCAGCAGAGTAGTCAGGGTGGCGGTGTAGGGGGCGGCGTCCCGGACGAGGGTGGTGGCTGTCAGAACTGGCACACGGTAGCTATCTACCCTGCCTCCCTGCTTCCTTTGCCAGCTCCATTCCGCTGGGCAGGGGTAGGCAGAGATGCTGGTGCAAGATGGCTAAATGGGGAGAGATGGTGAAGACAGATAGGCTGGTGGGGGACGTGACCCGACAACAGGTACGAATTACGAAGGATACCGGAGAGATCGTGGAATTGTTCCAATCTAGCACATTCCGTAAGGATGGTTAATTTAAGTAGTAGAGAGAACTGTGGCATAAATGTAGACTGGGCCGCATTTCATGCTCAGCAAGAGAGTGGACCTTGACTCAGAAAGAAGCGGTATATAAGTCTAACTGCTATTGCTATGTGAGCATTTTGGAGACGAGGCACTAGAAATCTTTTTTCCCTGTTGGTTTGGATTATACGAAGGTAGGTTTTTATTTAAAGTTTTATCCTACCTGACAACAAAAGCAAAGTGCTAAAGCAGGGCTGTTAATTTTCTATCCTGCGGGCTGGATGTGTCACGCACTGGCCCCACCCATGCATGGTTCAATGAAGGGGAGGGGGGAAGTCACGATACGTCCCGTGACGCTGCCATGATGGCGTGAGTTTGACACTCCTGTGCTAAAGAGTGAAAATCTCAGTAATCTGAGTGAGCCACTTGATCACAGGGATGATTGGCTGTTTCTGCCTTGAAAGAACTGGTGGATTTGAACTAAAACCCCAGTCAAAACAAGACGGTTCAACATATGAATGGCTGCCTTACCGTATGCTAAAAGTGGGGATCAGAGCAGATGAGAAGAAAAGAGAAGGGTTGAAAGGAACAGATGCACATTAATGATGCCTGTAGGAGTATACCTTGATTGCCATTTTGTTAATGGCAGACTTGCAAGTATATCTCAACTAGGACGTGGGAGACTAAAGACTTGCTAAAAGTAAACAACACCTGCATATTCAAGGACGGCTCTTTCCCCCTTTTGAGAACTTTGTAGGAGTAGTAAGCCAAAGGCTAATCAGGATTAGAATACCGCATTGATTGCTGAGAGCATTCCTCAGACAATGGTGGGATACTAAAGGCCTGCAAAATAGCTTCAGGGTAATTGCACTACAGAATAACCTTTTGGATCTCCCACCTTCAGTCTGGGGAGAAAGAGGTTCACTTTCTCTGCAGTTGATTCTTCAGGTTCACGTGGAACAATTAAAACCAACCCCCACCCCCTCTTGAATGCACATGTATGAGATTGAGAATAGGAGGAGAACGTTGTGATCAGAAATAAGGGACAAGTCAGACGCTCCCATCTTAACCCCCACACTCCACCCTCCCAGGGAAATTTTGATCATATTGGAGTAATGAGAATAACTCTGCAAAGAGGTCTGTATTTTGTAGTTTTAATTACGTTAGTTGAAGTACAAAAATAGCTTGTGTTTTTGAGTTAAAAAGAAAACCCCCACAGGAAATGTTTCTAAGAGCTAAGAGCATATTTCCCCCCCCCCTCCCATCTGCTTGTGGAACTGTAGAGAACAAAAGTTGTTTCTTGCTGTAACTTTCTGTTGTTTGGGTGAAAAATACTCAATGTGTGCACTGATGATTTGAATAATCAATAATCAAGTGAATAATAAATGCTTAGGCAGATAAAAAAAAATTCCATGTAAGAACTTCTCTTTGACTACTAAATTAGCTCTCTCTAATCAAACTCCTTCAGAAAGAGGAGAAAGAATATTTTGGCTTTGGAAAATTAGGCTTTTAATTCATTTTAATATTTGCAGAATCTATTTGGCATGCTCTGATTTTCTGGGAAGTTTTTACAGCCTTATGCTATATTCTGAATCAATTGAAAAGAAAAGAAAAACTTCTCTGACTTTTCCTTTCAGTAAATAGCAACAATAGTAGCAATGGTGGGTTTCAAAAATTGTTCGAACCTACTCTGTGGGTGTGGCCTCCTTTGTGGGAGTGGCTTGCCGCCCATGTGACCGGATGGGAGTGGCTTGCTGCCCATGTGACCGGATATAAAGATGCCGACAACACTTGTTTTTTAAAAGGCATCTTTGGTTTGCGTTAAAACAACTTCAACACACGCAATGTTCTGATTGCCCCACAAACGCAGTAGTCATCCTTACCTTTCACAAGGTACTGAGTTTTATAAATTTGAGCATGATAGTGTAGAATAATCCTATCCAAGGACCAGTGGTGGGTTTCAAAATTTTTTGGAGCCTCTTCTGAAGCTGTGGCCTGCTTTGCGGGTCCACTGGTGGAACCTCTTCTAACCGGTTCGGTAGATTTGACGAACCGGTTCTACCAAATAGGTGCGAACTGGTAGGAACCCACCTCTGAATTGAAGGTACCAGAGCATACCAACCCCACAAGATTGAATCAGTGGGGCAGATAGTCTCATAAGTAACCAAAGCTCTTCTACGCTTTGTAGAAGCTATTTTGGATCATTTTTACTTAGCAAAATTGGTAAGTATAAATCCAAAATAAATTTGCATAAGATTTAAATTTGCTGCAAAAGGTGAAGCTTCATCTGCCTTTTTTGTGCACCTGGTTGGGTGAAAGAGAGATGCTCTTGGTTCTCCTTGTCACTGCTGTCAGTTATTGCATAGTCATCCCCCCAGGGAATTTGACTCTTCAGGTGAAAAATGTTGCCAAGGCATCTTTCCTTTCCAGTCTGGAAGCAGCTGCTTGTGAAAGGGCAGCAGATAATATAAATCCTAATTCAGTAGCTCCAATTGCCTCTTTCTATATCTTTTTTATTTATTACCCCATAGAATCAGCGAGCACGGGACCGAAATAGAAAAGATCCTAGCCACAACTAGAAGACAAATTGTGTTAGAAATGGAGAAGTTAACACAGGGAGAGTAAATAAAGGTGAGGGTAGCTCAATAAATGAATATAAATGCAATTACAAGAATTGAAATTGAAATTGAAATGGAAAGGAGGCTTCACAGAAAAGGGATCCTA